>NW_024064833.1:434556-546906 GCF_009727055.1 Benincasa hispida | reverse complement strand
ATTGAGGAAATACCTGCCTATGCCAAGTTTCTGAAGGACATGGTAACTAAGAAGAGAGGCACTGGAAAATTTGCCACGGTGGCATTAACACAAAGTTCCAAATCCATTATCCCACCGAAGATGAGCGATTCTAGAAGCTTCACGATTTCTTGCTCCATAGGACTCTATATTGGGCAAGCCCTGTGTGACTTGGGGGCCAACATAAATTTGATGTTGTTGTCAATTTTTCGACAATTAAATGTGGGGCAACTTGTACCCTGCTCTGTGACTCTCCAATTGGCTGACAGATCTCTGGTTCATCCAGAAGGTAAGGTCAAGGATGTGCTAATCACGATTGATAAATTTATTTTACCAGCTAACTTCATCTTCCTAGATTATGAGGCCGACAAAGACGTACCCATCATTTTGGGGCAACCATTCCTATCAACAAGTCGTGCTTAAATTGATGTGCACAAGGGAGAAATCACTTTGAGCATAAATGGATAGAAGCTCAAATTTAATATAATTCGTGCCATAAAATTCCTGGATGAGGAAGACCTACAAAATTCTGACGATGACCTGAATTTGAGTGAAGAAGAAAATTCTGATGAAGGGTGTAAAGAAGAGGATGCCAACGCATCCATAGCTGCATGCAATGCGATTGTAGCAAAAATAAACAAAGAAGAAGGAATGATCACAATGCAAGAAGAAGAGCCAAAAGAAGAAAGAAAAACAACGCAACCTTCCCTCGTGGAACCACCAACACTTGAACTGAAGACTTACCAACACATTTGAAGTACGCATTTCTAGGGCAGAATGAGAAGCTACCAGTGATGATTTCCTCTGCGCTCGACGAAGATGAAGAGAACGCGTTGATGAGCATTCTCAAGAAACATGTGCGAGCAATTGGCTGGACGCTCGCTGATCAGAGGAATTAGCCCCGCGTACTACATGCACCACATTCGTCTTGAGGACGACCACAAAGCAACTATTGAAAATCAACGCAGACTTAACCCTGCGATAAAGAAGGTCATCAAGAAGGAGATTATCAAATGGCTGGATGCGGGCATTATCTGTCCCATAGCAGATAGCACGTGGGTCAACCCCATTCAATGTGTACCGAAGAAGGGAGGAATGATGGTAGTCACAAATGAGAACAATGAATTAATACCGCAAAGAACCATTACTGGATGGCGCATATGCATGGACTACCGCAAGTTGAATGCGCCACAAAGAAAGATCACTTCCCTCTGCCATTCATCGATCAAATGCTAGACTGGTTAGCAGGGAACGAATTTTATTGCTTCTTGATGGATATGTCGGATACAATCAAACCATGATAGCTTCTAAAGACCAAGACAAGACCACATTCACCTGCCCATATGGGACATTTGGTTTTTCCCGCATGCCATTTGGCCTCTGTAATGTGCCGAGCACTATCCAAAGGTGCATGATGGGATCTTTTCATATTATATCGAGGACTCAGTAGAAATATTTATGGATGACTTCTCCATTTATGGGAACATTGTATGAAGTCTGCCTAGCCAAATTGGAGAAAATTATGAAGAGATGTGAAGAGACGAACTTGGTGCTCAGCTGGGAAAAATGTCACTTCATGGTGAAAGAGGGTATAGTGTTGGACACAAAGTCTCCCGGGAAGGGTTGGAGGTGGACAAGCAAATTGAAGTAATTGAAAAACTTCCACCACCAACCAGCATAAAGGCTATGAGAAGCTTCTTGGGCATGTCGGATTCTATAAACGATTCATAAAGATTTTTCTAAGATAGCACGACCATTGTGTGTTGCTAGAGGCGGACAGAAAATTTGAGTTTGACAAAAAATTGCCTCAACAATTCAGAGTTTTAAAAGATGCATTGATTACCGTGCCACGTCTGTGATGACGCCCGGATTGGACACTGCCATTCGAAATCATGTGCGAGCAAGCAGGTATGCAATTGGGGGCCGCATTAACACAAAAGAAGGAAACTATTTGCACCCATCGCATATGCGCGAGTAAAACTCTAAACCCTACTTCAAATAAATTATACCACCCCTGAGAAAGAACTTCTTGGTTGTGATTTTTGCGTTGAGAAATTTAGGCATATCTGTTGGGAACCAAGGTACTCATTTCACACTGATAACTCGACAATCAAATATTTAATGACAAAAAAGACGCAAAGCTGAGGATTGATCAGATGGGTTCTCCCCCTTTCAAGAATTAAATTATCGAGAAATTGACGAAGGGGAATAGAAGAATCAAGTTACGATTTACTTGTCCAGATTTGGAAAATTCTGCGAGGTTGACCACACATGAATCTGAAGTAGTGTCATGTGTTCCAGACGAGCAGCTGTTCCACATAGAAGAATTGCCCTGGTATGCTGACATTGTTAACTATTTGGTTTGTGAACAATTTCCTGAAGACTACACCTACCATCAACAGAAGAAGCTCAAGCATGAACGCAACCACTATTATTGGGATGAGCCGAATCTGTATAAAAAAGGTGCAGACGAAATCATTCGATTATGTGTTCCAAATGCAGCTCAACAATGCATATTGTCATGGTGCCACGATTTGCCATATGGAGGGCACTTTGGAGGGCAACGTACTGCAGCCAAAGTTTTGCAAAGTGGATTCTTTTGGCCTTCTTTGTTTAAGGATGCTGCCGACTATGCAATGAAATGTGATCGGTGTCAACACACCGACAACATTTCATGGAACAATGCAATTCCAATGAACACTATCTTGGAGTTGGAATTATTCGATGTATAGGGGATTGATTTCATGGGACCATTCCCCCCTTTGAATGGTAAGCACTATATTTATTGGCCATTGATTATGTCTCCAAGTGGGTAGAGGCAATAACATGTGCCGCAAGTGATGCGACGGTAGTCTCCCAATTCCTCAAGATAAATATTTTCACTCGTTTTGTCACTCCCCATGCCATCATAAGTGATGAAGGATCACATTTTGTCAATCACAATATCAAGGAGCTATTGTGCATGTACAATATCCTTCACAAAGTGGCCACCGCATACCATCCACAAACGAATGGTCAGGCTAAGGTGTCCAATCGAGAAATTAAATTGATACTTGAGAGAAGGTGGTAAAACCTTCACAGAAAGATTGGGCAATGAAGCTTGATGATGCGTTGTGGGCATACCGGACCGCATTTAAAACACCAATAGGTATGTCCCCCTATGCATTGGTATTTGGCAAGATGTGTCATTTGCCTTTGGAGCTGGAGTATAAAGCACTGTGGGCGGTCAAGAAGTTGAATTTCGACTTAAAGAAACCAGGGGAAGCTCGAAAACTATAGCTAGCCGAGCTAGAAGAATGCACCAAGCGCTGGCACGATAAACGCATATGCGCTAGAAACCTCCAAGTTGGGCAGAAGGTCTTACTCTTCAATTTAAGATTGCGACTCTTCCCAGGAAAACTAAAATTGTGCTGGTTCGGTCCATTCATCATCAAAGAACTATTTCCACATGGTGTGATGGAACTTATCACTGAGGATGGCAGTCAAACATTTAAAGTTAATGGACAACATATCAAGGCATATTGCGGAGGAGATCTCCAGCCAGAAACAGTCTCCACAAAGTTGAAAAATTTGGACACCCTCTTACATGACTTTGAACTCTCTTCCCTTCGTCACTTTACTTTTATTCAAGTTATCTGCATCTTACTCATTCGTATAATTTCCTTTTCTAAAAACAAATTGAAAAAACTTGTGTTTTGTTTTAAAATCATTTGACCCTCTCTTTGTTTGTTTCCAAGGATTAAGGCACAAGATTGCGAAGCAACAAATGATCTCATTCCATCACCGCAATCCACAGAAGCAAAGATCGCCACAAGGATGGATGCATCAATACACACTGCGGGTGACAACGCAAAATTTGGGGGTGTACTCTTCCTTATCCTTATTTCAAATTTTGCGCTATCATGTTGCACTTCACTTTCCAAAGTTTTATCACCGCATCTTCCTTGATTACTGCAATCATTTAACAAGTAGATAAATTTAGTAGTTTACCGCATTTTGTTTCTTTGCCAAGTATGATTTCAATGATGAAAAATATGCTTCTATCTCTTTCGTATATATCGGAGTCAACTTAATCTTAGGACAGTCACCTCATGAAATATTTCTAGAAGTTAGGGGTTTGCTAGCTTTCTTTCAAACTCACTTTACAACGCATTATATGACCATCACATGACTTATTTTAATTTCTTTTGGCAATGGGACATTGTTGCATTTTAAATTTGGGGGTGAGGTATTTATTTTGGACCTTGCTATAAAAATTTTAAAAAAAATAAATATTTTTTTGACAATAACAACTCCACTGTCAACGTAATGGTAAATCCATGTTGATAAGAGTTAAGTTGTGAAAGGCACTTACCCATAGTTTGATGTCTGCATGACACCCGTGGTGGCAAGCCAAAACGAAAGTAAGTCACCAGAATACACGCATAAATCAATGACCGCAACTCCAATGTCAAATCGGTATGAGTTTAGTCTGTGAAAGAGTGCATTGCTCGTAGTTGGACGTCCGCATGACACTCGTGGGGGCAAGCCAAAACGAAGGCAAGGCACTCGGATCAACGCAACTCAGAAAAAATATAGCAATAAAGAAATTTTTTGTGCAAGGATAAATCAATTGACACCTGGGAGGAAAATTTTCTTTTTGAAATAAATCATGCGATGTTCCAGAATTTAGTAACGTCCTTTTGAAAGTTAGGCTTGCAATCCCTAAGTCTTAGAAATATTTTAGGAAGAGACTTGAATAAGACTTAAGGAAATTCTGGCATATAGGATTTGAATGAAGTATCCTTGAGAAATCTAGGAAAAGAACCTTGCGGTTGACTTGATAAAAAAGTCTTTAGCTTATGCTTGAGGACAAGCATTGTTTAAATTTGGGGGTGTGATAATGGGCAGAAATGCACGTTATCATAGTACTAAGATCTTAAACAATGTTGGATTGCATTGATGAAATATATTAAATTGCATCCATTAAGCATAAATTCTATAATATTGCGGTTGCATGCGTCCAATGCATTAGAATAGTTGATCTTTATATTTTTGTGCAGAATATGCGTTAATGCGATGCAGAGATTTCGATAATAGGAATTCACTGGTCTAGCGCAACTTCACCGCAAGACTTTGCGTTGATCGTGCTCGCAAATATTCACCCAAGAAGAATCACCGCAACTTGGTCAGCGTAACATGGTGGGCGCATCCGGGTGAAAGGATAATTAAGAGTGATGGGACCGAAAGCTGATGACAGTCGGATCCAAATTAAGTTGACAGTCGATAACGGTCACGAAGTACATTCAGTTTTATCGGTGACAATTATCCGGCGCATCAATTAGGAATTAAAGTTGTCCCATCTATACAACCAGGAGAGAGAAGACGCCTTTCACCATGGATGCTCTATAAATACCAAGCGCATTCTTCAGAAAAACTTGGGAAAGTTTTCTTTTCCATTTTAAGGCAGACACGAGGAAGAAATCTATATCAGTAGAT
This sequence comes from Benincasa hispida, assembly GCF_009727055.1. NCBI lineage: Eukaryota > Viridiplantae > Streptophyta > Magnoliopsida > Cucurbitales > Cucurbitaceae > Benincasa > Benincasa hispida. Next base: position 541,410 of record NW_024064833.1, on the reverse strand, counting down.
CGTTCCGGTAAGCTTGGGAAAGCACCGAAAGCTCCCAGACAGAGAGAGGGCCGACGCCTGCGGACGGGGGAATATTTGTAGATCAGAATAGAGATTTAGTGTAAAATGCCTCGGTCAGCAAGGAATTGCTACCAGGCTCTCTACCTTTACATTCCATTGTCATTTTGTACTCAACTCAGTTATAAGAATGAAATTTCTTTCTCTATATCTGTTCGCTCTCTGTTATTCATGCATGCGTAGCAAATTAGTTGAATGGGTTAAGAAGCAGTTAGCTAGCATAAGGAGGGAATCTTCATTCTGTGCGATTCTCTTGTTTATGTATGCTTCATTCGTCTACTAGAGATACTCGGGAGAGTAGTCTAAGGACAGGATCTAGACTTGGAAAGGTCAGGTCAGAATCTAGGTTTGGAAGAACCAGATTAGAATGCATAAACGGGAGATAAGCACTTAGGAATGAGCACTATTTGTTATTATTACATCGCATGCATCTTAGTGATAAGATATGATTGTATGCAATCACCTTGCTTTCATGCATTTTGTATGAATGCATAGGACAAGAGTAGAGACTTAGGGATAAGCTCTATGGACACTTTGCATTCAACAAATGCGTCCTAGACTTAGGAGCATCACATTTACATTGGAAAATGACTTGCTGGTTCTAACATGATTGCATAGTCTGATACAATCTCGAGTAACGCTAGTTACAGATATTCTCAACCCGTTCATCTCATACTCATTACATCTACCAACGCAACTATCTTTCTCAAATCCGCTGCCTTTATTTACTTCTTTTTCATCAACGCAACAACACACCCAACACTTTATTTATTTACTTGGTTACCACAAAATTTTCATAAACATTACCAACGCAACTATTTTCACAAGTCCCTGTGTTTGAGCTTGGACTTACCAGGAAACTCAGGGGAATTTACACTTGAATTCCGCTGGGGAAACTTGAGTGCACAACGTAATCCATTAACGCATATCATCCATATTTCCACCACATAAAATAACGCATCAGCCGTCTCTATGCGACCACCTTTTTCAGTAGATCTTCACAAACGCATGCGATCGCATTGCTTTGCGGTTGCAATCTTACAATGCGCTCGGACGATGAATTCCTTGGATTGCAATTCTGCCTTGCGTCAATGCATTTTCTTACACAAAATACATAAATTAGCTGCTTTAATGCAATTGGCGCATGCGATCACAATGTTCTCAACTTAATGCTTCTGGACACGATTTTACATATTTTTACCGTCGCAATCCTACATTGTTTTATATCTTTGCATTATAATAACGTACATTTCTACCTGTTATCACCTACCGAGAATGCAAGAAGGAGGAATTTAATTACAAATTTTGGACAGGAAATTGATGAATCGCTTAGCGACTGATGCTTTATTTTATGAAGTGAAATTATGGATGATATGCGATGGTAAAATTGCATTGAGCACTCAAGTTTCCTCAGCGGAATCCAAGTGTAAACTCCACTGAGTTTCCTAGTAAGTCCAGGGTCGAACTCAGGGACTTGGGAAAATAATATGCGATGGTAATTTTTACAAAAACTTTGCAGTAGCTGGTAACTCAAATGATTGTTGGTTTGTTTGTTGATTGCAATATTGAGAAATAAACAAATGCGGTGAACTTGAATAAAGTAAGTTGTGTGATAGATGCACTGAGTATGCGGATGAATGGGTTGAGAAGGTCTTCAGCTAGCGTTACTTGGGAATACGTCAGACTATGCGATCATGCTACCACCATGCACTGCAAGTCATTTTTCAATGCAAATGCGATGCTCCTAAGTCTAGGATGCATGTGTTGAATGAAAAATTGTCCATAGAGCTTATTCCTAAGTCTCTACCCTTTTCCCATGTGATGATGCAAAATGCATAAAGGCAAGATGGCCGCATACAATCATATCCTATCTCTAGGATGCATGCGATACATTAATAGCAAATAGTGCTTATTCCTAAGCTCCTATCTCTTGATTATGCATTCTAATCTTACTCTCCCGTGCCTAGATTCTGACTTGATCTTCCCAAGCCTAGATCCTGTCTTTAGACTACCCTCTCGAGTATCTCTAAATGACGAATGAAGCATATCTCTTAATGACCAATGAAACATACATAATACAAGATAATCACATAGAATGAAGATTCCTAGTTGTGCTAGCTAAGTGCTCCTCAACCCATTCAATAGATTTAGCTACTCATGAGTAAATAATAGGGAGTGAACAGATATAGAGAAGTAAATTACATTTCGATAAATGAGTTTGAGTACAAAATAACAATGGAAGATAAGGGTAGAGAGCCTGGTAGCAATTCCTTGCTGACGAAGGCTTTTACACTGTCAAATCTCTATTCGGTTCAAAAGATATTCCTACTTCCACAGGCGTCGGCCCTCTCTCTGTCCTTGAAGCTTCTGGCACTCTCCCAAGCTTACCAGAACGATCTATTGGCACAACATTCTTCTCTCGCGTCCGCCTTAAAATGAAAGAAAATCTAAGAACAAGGCTAAACTATGAGCAGAATGGTGAACTCGTAAAACATCTCAACCCCTTTTCTAAAGGATGCCTTTGGTATTTATAGAACTTCCAAATTGAAAGGTGGCTTCTCTCTCATGATTTCACAGATGGGACGACTTTAATTCCTGACTGATGCGCTGAATATTTGTCAACAAAAAGCTGAATGTACTTGTTCGTTAGCGGCTGTCAACTTAATTCGGATTCGACTGTTATCAGCTTTCTGTCCCATCGTGATTAATTATACCTTTCACCCAGATGTGCTGACAAAGTTACGCTGACCAAGTTGCGGCAATCCTTCTTGAGAAAATGTTTGCAAACACAATCACCGCAAAGCCTTGCGGTAATGCTGCACTCGACCAATGATTTCCTATGATTGCAATTTCTGCCTTGCATCAACGCATATTTTGCATAGAAACACAAAAATCAAGTATTCCTATGCGATGAATGCATGCGGCCGCAATATAATAAACTTAATGCTTTTTGGATCCAATTTAACATATTTTATCAGTGCAAGGCAGCATTGATTAAGAACTTGGCATTATGATAATGTGCATTTCTGCCCGTTATTACACCCCCAAATTTAAAGAATGCTTGTCCTCAAGCATAATCTAAAGACTTCCTTTAGCAAGTCAACCACAATGTTCTTTTCCTAGATTCCTCAAGGATACTTTGTTCAAGTCCTATATGCCAAAGTTTCCTAAAGTTTTGTTCAAGTCTCCTTTTAAAATATTTCTAAGACCCAGGGACCGCAAGCTTAACCTTCAAAAGGACTTTACTAACTTCTGGGACATCGCATGATCTATTTCAAAGACAAAATTTTTTCCTGGGGTGCAAATGATTTTATCCTTGCATATTTCTTGCCACCATGTGTGTCATGCGGACATCCAACTACGAGCAATGCACTCTTTCTCAGATTAAACTCATACCTACTTGGCAGTGGAGTTGCGGTCATTTATTTATGCATTGATCCTGGTGACTTACTTTCGTTTTTGCTTGCCCCCGCTTGTGTCATGCAGACATCAAACTACAAGTAAGTGCCTTTCACAACTTAACTCTTATCAACATGGGTTTCCCATTGCGTTGACAGTGGAGATGTTATTCTCAATTTTTCTTTTTCAAAATAGCAAGGTCGAAAATAAATACCTCACCCCCAAATTTAAAATGCGGCAATGTCCTCATTGCTAAAAGATTATGAAATAAGTCATGCGATGTTCTTGGAATGATTTGTAAAGAGAGTTTGAAAGAAAGCTAGCAAACCCATAACTTCTAGAAATATTTCATGAGGTGACTATCTTAAAGTTAAGTTTACTCGAGTATATACAAAAGAATTTGAAGCATGTTTTTCATCATTGAAATCATACTTGGCAAACAACCAGCATCTAGTAACTCACTAAATTTATCGATGTCAAATGATTGCGGTAATCAAAGGGGATATGGTGATAATTCTTTTAAAACTAAAATGCGGTGCGATATGCAAATTTTGAAATAAGATAAGGAAGAATACAACCCCCAAATTTGCACTGTCGCCAACATTGTATATTGATGCATCCTTCTTTGCGGCGATCATTCTTCTTTGGATTGTGGTGATGGAGTGAGATATGTTGCTTCTTCATGAAACATATCCGCAATTCTGTGCCTCGAACGTTGCACGAAAAACAGTGAGAGATTCTTTTACTGCAATTTTTATTTTATTTTATTTTTTTAACTTTTAATTTTTTTAATTTGTTTTAGAGAAGTAAGAATAAGTAAAGTGAAAATAGATAAATGATTAAAGAGTTGAAGAAATGAGAGTTCAAGAACCAAACAAAGGATACTCCAGAAGACTTGCACCCCAAATGATGTTGCTTGCCAATGCAGGGGCCACTCCATTTTTCTCTATTACGGGGTTTTTAGATTCACAGAGGTCTTTTCTGGCTGAAAACCACCCCTGCAATATGACTTATCTCGTTATCCATTAACCTTAAATGTACGACTTCCATCCTCAGTGATCAGCTCCACCGCCCCATGTTGGAATATTTCTTTAATGATGAAGGGTCCGGACCAGTGCGATTTTAATTTTCCAGGGAAAAGCCTTAATCGTGAGTTGAATAGTAAGACCCTCTACCTGACTTGGAGGTTCTTATCGCATATGTGTTTTTTGTGTCAGCGCTTAATGCGCTCCTTGTAAATCTTCACGTTCTCATATGTGTTAATCCTCAATTCTTCTAGCTCGACCAGTTACATTTTTCATGCTTCTCTTGCTTTCTTCAAATCAAAGTTTAACTTCTTTACCACCCACAGTGCCTTATATTCCAGATCCAGAGGAAAATGACATGCCTTACCAAATACCAACGCATATGGGGACATACCTATTGGTGTTTTAAATGCAGTATGATATCCCCATAATGCATCGTCAAGCTTTGTTGCCCAATCTGTTCGTGAAGGCCTTACTACCTTGTCGAGTATCAGCTTAATCTCCCGATTGAACACCTTGACCTGACCATTCGTTTGCGGATGGTATGTGGTGGCCACATTGTGGAGAATGTTGTATTTGCGCAGTAGCTCCTTAACAGTATGATTGACAAAGTGAGATCCCTCATCACTTATTATGGCACGTGGGGTGCCAATACGAGTGAAAATATTTTTCTTCAGGAATTGAGAGACTACCGCCGCATCGCTTGCGGTGCACGCCACTGCCTCTACCCACTTGGATACATAGTCGACGGCTAATAAAATATAATGTTTACCATTNCACTTGGATACATAGTCGACGGCTAATAAAATATAATGTTTACCATTTGAGGGAGGGAATGGTCCCATGAAATCAATACCCCATACGTCGAACAATTCAAGCTCCAAGATGGTGTTCATTGGCATTGCGTGTTTCCATGAAATGTTACCTGTGCGTTGGCATTGATCACACTTCATTACGTAGTCAGCTGCATCCTTAAACAATATAGGCCAAAAGAATCCACTCTGTAAAACCTTGGTTGTGGTGTGCTGTCCTCCAAAGTGCCCACCATATGGTGAGTCACCATACTGTGATAATATGCATTGTTGAGCAGCATTTGGTATGCATAGTCGCAAGATTTGGTCTGCCCCCCTTTTGTACAGATTCGGCTCATCCCAATAATAATATCGGCATTCATGCTTGAGCTTCCTCTGTTGGTGGTAGGTATAATCTTCCGAAAATTGACTGCAAACCAAATAGTTGACTATGTCAGCATACCAAGGAAATTCTTCAATATGGAATAGCTTCTCATCCGGGAACACTACACTCACCTCAGACCCATTGCGGTCAACTTCAGGGTTTTCCAATCTAGACAAGTGATCCACAACTTTGTTCTCTGTCCCCTTACGGTCAATTATTTCTATGTCAAATTCTTGAAGGAGAAGAACCCATCTGATCAACCTCGGCTTTGCGTCCTTCTTTGACATTAAGTACTTTATTACTGAGTGATCAGTATGGATGAGTACCTTCGTCCCCAGTAGATATGCTCGAAATTTTCCCAACACAAAAATTACCGCCAGAAGCTCTTTATCTGTGCTGCTATAATTGGTCAGAGTAGGATTTAATGTTTTACTCGCATATGCGATGGTATGTAAGATTGTTTTTCTCTTTTGTGCCAAAGCTGCTCACATCGCATACCCGCTTGTATCACACATAATTTCAAAAGGAAGTGTCCAATCAGGTGTGATCAACACGGGTGCAATAATTAGCACATTCTTCGAAACTCTGAATGCGTTGAGGCAATTGTTGTCAAAATCAAATTTTTTGTCAGCCTCTAACAATGCACTCAGTGGTCGTGCTATTTTGGAAAAGTCTTTGACAAAGCGTCTGTAGAATCCAACGTGCCCCAAGAAACTTCGTACATCCTTTATGCTTGTTGGAGGTGGAAGTTTTTCAATTGTTTCGATTTTTGCATTATCCACCTCTAACACATCCTGGGAAACGTTGTGTCCCAACACTATGCCCTCCTTTACCATGAAATGACATTTTTCCCAGTTAAGCACCATATTTGTCTGTTCGAGTCTTTTTAGTATCTTCTCTAAGTTGGCTAGACAAACTTCATAGGTGTTCCCATAAACAGAGAAGTCGTCCATAAAGATTTCAATAGAGTCTTCAAGATAGTCTAAAAAGATGGCCATCATGAACCTTTGGAACGTGCTTGGCGCATTGCAGAGACCGAACGACATGTGGCGGAAAGCAAATGTCCCATATGGGCAAGTAAATGTTGTCTTGTCTTGGTCTTTTGGAGCTATCATAATCTGGTCGTACCCGACATAACCATCTAGAAAGTAGTAAAAGTCATTTCTAGCTAGACGGTCTAGTATTTGATTAATGAATGGTAGGGGGAATGATCTTTCTTTGTGGCCACATTCAGCTTGCGGTAATCCATGCAAATGCGCCACCTTGTGACGGTCCCTTGCGGTATTAGTTCATTGTTTTCGTTCGGGACTACCGTCATGCCTCCCTTTTTCAGCACACACTACACGAGGCTGACCCACGTGTTATCTGCTATAGGATAAATAATGCCCGCATCTAGCCATTTAATGATCTCCTTTTTAACCTCTTTCATCGCAGGGTTGAGTCTATGTTGATGTTCGATCGTTGCCTTGTGGTCCTCTTCAAGACGACTGCGGTGCATATAGTACGTTGGGCTAATTCCTCTAGTGTCGGCAAGCGCCCAGCCAATTGCTCGCACATGTTTCCTCAGAATGCTCATCAACACATTCTCCTAGTCTTCGTCAAGCTTAGAGGAAATAATCACCTGCAGCTTCTCATTTTGCCCCAAAAATGCGTACTTTAGATGGGTCGGTAGGGTCTTTAATTCCAGTGTTGGTGGTTCTACTAGGGATGGTTGCATTGTTTTTCTTTTTTCTTTTTCTATTGGCTCTTCTTCTTGGTTTGCCTTCCTTGCTTTTTTTTGTTATGATCGCATTATAGGCAGCAACGGATGCGCTGGCATCCTCTTCTTCATTTTCTTCATCAAACTTTTATTCTTCAATCAAACTGGTAATCATCTGAGTCATATAGGTCTTCTTCGTCAAGAAACTTCATGGCACGGATTATGTTGAACTTGAGCTTCTGTCCGTTTATGCTCAAAGTGATCTCCCCTTTATGCACATCATTCTGGGCGCGATCTATCGATAACAATGGTCGCCCCAGGATGATGGGCACATCCTTGTTGGCCTCGTAATCCAAAACCATGAATTCAGCTGGTAGGATAAATTTGTCAATGGTGATCAGCACATCCTTCACCTTTCCTTCTGGATGTATCAGAGATCTATCAGCCAGCTGGAGAGTCACGATTGTGGGCACAAGTTGCCCCACATTCAACTGCTTAAAGATCGACAGAGGCATCAAATTGATGCTGGTTGCAAGATCACACAAGGCCTGCCCGATGTACAATCCTCCTATGGAGTAAGGTATAGTAAAACTCCCAGAATCGCTCATCTTCGGTGGAATGATTGATTTCGAACTCTGTTTAACGCCACCATGGCAAACTTACCAGCCCCCCTCTTCTTGGTTACCATATCCTTCAGAAACTTTGCGTAAGCAGGCATTTCCTCAATCGCTTCACTGAATGGAATATTAATATGTAATTTCTTTAACATAGATAGGAAACATTGGTACTGTACCTCTTTATTCTTTTTCTTTCCAAGTCTCTACAGGAAAAGGGGTAACTACACTTTCACGGTCCCCGTCTCAGTTGGCTTTAAGGTCGACGAAACCTCTGGCTCTATTGCTTCTTTTTCTCTTTCTTCTTCTCGCGTCATCGCAATTTCAGAATCTGCCACAATGGGAGCTATCCGACTAAGCTCCTTCTTTTCTCCCTCCACAGTCTTCCTACTTTGCAATGTCACAACCTGACATTGCTCTTTACCTGATCCCCCCCAGGTTGCGTGGGAGTTCTGTTGGACTCGATAGAGCCCCTTGCGGTTTACTCATTAGCTTAGTCGCAATCTGGCCCATATGTAACTCTAGGTTGCTGATGGACGTAGCCTGACTCTGAAGCACAATTTTGTTTTTCTCTATGTATTGCTTCAACAGGCTCTCCAAGGAAGAGGATTGTGGCAGTTGTCAGCTACTGGCTTGATTGTTCGTTTGACCATTATTGCTTGGGAAGAATCCAGGTGGCCCTTCTTTCTGCACCACGGATTGGAAATTCTGTTGCTGATTCTTCCAGGAAAAATTGGAGTGGTTTCTCCACCCGGGGTTGTAGGTGAAAAGGGATTATTTTTTACAAAGTAAGCGGACTATGGATTTTTCGGGCATTCGTCCATCACATGCTCATCACCACAAGTCGCACACCTTGCGGTGTTTTGACTAATTGCGTTGATTTGCCCATTTTGCAGTATTGGGCTGCTGATCGCAATTCCCTAGATTAAGTTCATCATTGCGGTCATCTGATTTTGTAATGAAGCAATAACACCATTACTTTTGTCATTGTCTTTGAATCTCAATCTCTGGTCACTCTCTCTCTAATCCTTGTGGATCTTAGAGATGCAATCCAAGATATTCTTCACCTCATCATATGTTTTATCAAGCAGACCACCAGCGGCTACCGTATTGGCAGTAGTTTGCGAAGCGGGATTCAAACCATGATAAAAGATTTCCATCTGAAGGCAGTCTGGGAAACCATTGTATGGACAATCTATGACCAACCTATTAAACCTCGCCCAGGCATCACTGAGCGGTTCGTTCATGTCTTGTTCAAAATTTGTTATGAGTTTCCTTCGTCTGGCGTTCTCAGTAAGTGGAAAATATTTCTTCATAAATTTCTCTACCTCCTGTTCCCAAGAAGTGATCTCTCCCGGCTCGAGGGAATATGCCCATTTCCTTGCCTAATCACAAAGAGAAAATGGGAACAACGTTAGTTGAACTTCTTCGGCAGAGATGTTCGAGAACACAAAAGTATTGCAGATTTCGATAAAGCTATGGAAGTGGGCATGCGGGTCCTTGCCAATCGGCCTTCGAATTGTCCTGCAGTCTGGATCATCTACAGCATCACCGGTTTCATTTCGAATCTACTTCCATCAAGGGCAGGCCTCATGATTCCTGGAGAGAAATCATAGAGGTTTGGTGATGCATAGTCCCTAATGGGTCTATTGCGATCGTTTGCCAGCAGGATTAGATTCGCCATGACGTTGTTTTCGTTTGGTGCTCTGTTTTCAGGTTGCTTTGCCATCTATTCTTTATCTGAATGTGGTTGTTGTTGGCGGTCTCTTAATCTCCGTCTAAACGTCCTCTCAATCTCCAAGTCGTAATTCACCAGAGATTGAGAGTCTACAAAAAAATCAGAAAAATTACTGTTAGCACACTATTTTGCCGAAATCCCCGGCAACAGCGCTAAAAACCTGATGCTTTATTTTATGAAGTGAAATTATGGATGATATGCGATAGTAAAATTATATTGAGCACTCAAGTTTCCTCAACGAATCCAAGTGTAAACTCCACTGAGTTTCTTGGTAAGTCTACGGTCGAACTTAGGGACTTGGGAAAATAATATACGGTGGTAATTTTTACGAAAACTTTGCAGTAGCTGGTAACTCAAATGATTGTTTGTTTTTCTGCTTATTGCGATAATGAGAAATATACAAATGCGGTGGATTTGAGAAAAGCCAGTTGTGTGATAGATGCACTGAGTATGCGGATGAATGCGTTGAGAAGGTCTTTAGCTAGCGTTACTTGGGAATGCGTCAGACTATGCGATCATGCTATAACTATGCACAGCAAGTCATTTTCCAATGCAAATGCGATGCTCCTAAGTCTAGGACGCATGTGTTGAATGCAAAAGTGTCCATAGAGCGTATTCCTTAGTCTCTACCTTTTTCCTATGCGATGATGCAAAATTCATAAAGGAAGGTGACAGCATACAATCATATCCTATCTATAGGATGCATGCGATGCGTTAATAGCAAATAGTGCTTATTCTTAAGCTCCTACCTCTTGATTGTACATTCTAATTTGACTCTCCCGAGCCTAGATTCTGACCTGACCTTCCCAAGCCTAGATCCTATCTTTAGACTACCCTCCTGAGTATCTCTAAATGACGAATGAAGCATATATAATACAAGATAATCACATAGAATGAAGATTCCCAATTGTACTAGCTAAGTGCTCCTCAACCCATTCAACAGATTTACCTACTCATGCTTAAATAATAGGGAATGAACAAATATAGAGAAGTAAATTCCATTTCGATAAATGAGTTTGAGTACAAAATAACAATGGAAGATAAGGGTAGAGAGCCTGGTAGCAATTCTTTTTTGACCGGGAATTTTACACTATCAATCTCTATTCGATTTAAAAGATATCCTGCTTCCGCAGGCGTTGGCCCTCTCTCTGTCCTTGAAGCTTCCGGCGCTCTCCTATGATACCGGAACGATCTGTCAGCACAGCCTTCTTCTCTCGCGTCCGATAAAATGAAAGAAAATCTAAGAAGAAGGCTAAACTATGAATAGAACGATGAACGCATAAAACAGCTCAACCCCTTTTCTGAAGGATGGCTTTGGTATTTGTAGTACTTCCAAGTGAAAAGACGGCTTCTCTTCCATGATTGCATAGATGGACAACTTTAATTCCTGACTGATGCGCAAATATTTGTCACCGAAAAAGCTGATTGTATTTGTTCGTTAGCGGCTATCAACTTAATTTTGGATTCGACTGTCATCGGCTTTCTGTCCCATCGTGAAAATTATACATTTCACCCAGATGCACCCACCAAGTTGAGCCTGACAAGTTGTGGCAATCCTTCTTGAGCAAATGTTTGCAAACACAATCACCGCAAAGCCTTGCAGTAATACTGTACTCCACAACTGATATCCTATGATCGCAATTTTCACCTTGTGTCAACGCATATTCTGCATAAAAACACAAAAATCAACTGTTCCTATGCGATGAATGCATATGGCCACAATATAATAAACTTAATACTTTTTGGATGCAATTTAACATATTTTATCAACGCAAACCAGCATTGTTTACGAACTTGGCACTATGATAACATGCATTTCTGCCCATTATCAGCGATGCCTGGGAGAGGTTTAAGGGATTAGTGCGAGATTGTCTGCACAACACATCACCAAACTGTCTCCAAACGGAGATATTTTATCACGGTTTGTACCCTGCATCGCAGGCTGCTGCAATGCGGCAACAGCTGGTGGTCTGCTTGATTAAACATATGATGAGGCAAAAAATATCCTTGATCACATTTCGAAGAATCACGAAGATTGGCACAAAAGCGATCAACGACTAAAAATTCTGGAAGGTGACGCAAACAATAGGGCCATTGCATCTCTACAGAATCAAATGAATGCGATGATTAATCTGTTACAGGGCATCGCAATCAACAGCCCTGGAATGCAAAGAGGGCAAGTCAACGCAATTGAATAGATGAGCACAGATTGTGCTACTTGTGGAGAATTGCATCCAAATGAAGAATGTCCGAGGAAACCGCAGTCAGTATACTTCGAAAAGAACAATCTTTTCTCAAACACATACAACCCCGGGTGGAGAAACCACCCAAATTTCGCTTGGAAAAATAACCAACAACAGAGTTATCAACCTATGGCGCTAAAAGAAGGACCGCCAGGATTTTTCCAGCGAAGAACGATCAACCACAACATCAAGCCAGCAGCTTGCAAGCGCCACCGTCTTCCTCCCTAGAGAGCCTATTAAAGCAATACATATAAAAGAATGAGACGGTACTCCAGAATCAGGCGACTCCAATCCACAATCTAGAGATCCAAATAGGACAGATTGTGAGAGAGTTGAAAAATAGACTGCAAGGGACGTTGCCGAGCTCAACTGAGCTCCCTCGCAACTTGGGGAACACAGGAAAGGAGAAATGTCAAGTAGTAAACCTTGCGAAGTGGAAAGAAAATAGCAGAAGAAAAGAAGGAACCAAGTTGAACCAATCCAGTTGTGATGGAATCCAAGAACCCGTTGACGAAAAATGAACCAGAAGAGCCTGAGACGATGGAACTGGAAGTTGCGTCCACCTCTAAGCCTATAAAACACGAAACCGTGAAGGTACAACTGCCACCATTCCCACAAAGACTTAAGAAGAAGCAAAATGATGAAGTGTAGTACCATCACTTCATGGAAATGTTAAAACAGTTACACCTAAACATCCCTTTTACAAAAGCGATAGAACAAATGCCAAAATATTTGAAGTTTTTAAAGTACATGGTGAAAAGAAAAGAAGCACGGGAAAGTTCATAACAGTGGCGTTAAAAAAAGAGTCAAACATAATAATCCCATCGAAAATGTGCGACCCAGGAAGTTTCATGATACCCTGCTCAATTGACAAGATCTATATCGGTCAACTGCTATGCAACCTTGGGGCCAGCATAAATTTAATCCCTCTTTAAGTCTTCAAACAGTTGAATATAAGGCAGCTGACACCCACGAGGTGACTCTCTAGCTTGCGGACAGGTCCCTAGTTCACCCTGAGGGAAAGTTGAAGGATGTCTTGGTCTCAATTGATAAATTAATTCTACCAGCAAACTTCATCATTCTTGACTACGAAGCGAACAAAGATGTGCTCATCATAATGGGACGACCATTTTTATATACTAGTCGTGCTCAAATTGATGTGTACAAGGGAGAGATCACGATGAGTATACATGGGAAGAAGCTCAGGTTTAACATCATCAAAGCCATAAAGTATCCAGAAGATGAAGACCTATCCAATTTTGAAAATGAACCCAGTTGTAATGAAGAAGAGGAGTCCGAAGAAGAAGATGAAAGAAAAGATGCGACTGCATCCATAGAATTCTGCAATGTGATCATGAAAACAGCAAACAAAGACGAAAAATTTACTTTGAATGAAAAGAAAAAAGCACAAAAACCTTCCTTGGAACAACCACCTACCGTGGAATTAAAAACTCTGCCAAGTCATCTGAAGTATGTTTTCCTGGGGCAAAATGAAACCTTTCCGGTGATAATTTCCTCTACACTACAAGAAAAACAATAAAATGCGCTTTTTAGCATCCTAAAGAAGTACATAAAAGCAATCGGGTGGACGCTAGCAGATATAAGAGGAATCAGCCCAACGTACTGCATACACAGAATACGTCTCGAAGAAAACCAAAAAGGGTCTATCGAACCTCAACGCAGACTAAACCCTACGATGAAAGAGGTTGTGAAAAAGGAGATAATTAAATGGTTGGACGCAGGCATCATATACCCAATTGCCGATAGCATGTGGGTCAGCCCCGTGCAATGCGTGCCCAAGGAGAGAGGAATAATGGTAGACCCAAATGCAAACAATGAGTTAATACCAATGAGAACCGTCACTAGTTGGCAGATTTGCATAGACTATCGCAAGCTCAATGATGCGATGAAGAAGGATCATTTCCCTTTTCCTTTTATTGACCAGATGCTAGATCACCTAGCAGGAAATGACTACTTTTGTTTTCTTGACGGGCATGCGGGCTACAACAAAATAATGATCGCTCTTGAAGACAAAGAGAAAACTACATTCACCTACCCATACAGAATGTTTGCTTTTTGTAGCATGTCGTTCGGATTATGCAATGCGCGGAGCACGTTTCAGAGTTGTATAATGGCTATCTTCTCCGAGTATCTCGAGGATTCAGTTGAAATTTTTATGGACGACTTCTCGGTTTACGGGCAAACGTATGAAGTATGTCTGAACAACTTGGGGAAGATATTAAGGAGATGCGAAGAGACAAATCTTGTGCTGAATTGGGAGAAATACCACTTCATGGTGAACGAAGGTATTGTGCTCGGGCACAAGGTTTCCAAGGAAGGGCTGGAGGTGGATAAAGCAAAAATTGAGGCCATTGAAAAGCTTCCACCTCCAGCTAATGTGAAGGCTGTCAGGAGTTTCCTAGGACCTGTCTCTTATACACATCTAGATGTGTATAAGAGACAGCCATTGAAAAGCTTCCATCTCCAGTTAATGTGAAGGCTGTCAGGAGTTTCCTGGGACATGCAGGATTCTATCGTTGTTTGTGAATGACTTTTCAAAGATTGCTCGACAATTGAGTGCATTGATGGAGGCTGACAGAACATTTGACTTTGATTCACAATGCCTCAACGCATTCAAAATATTGAATAACACATTATCACACCTGTTTTGATTGCACCTGACTGGACAAAGCCATTTGAGCTAATGTGCTATGCTAGCGGTTATGCGATGGGGGCAGTGCTAGCATAGAAGAAACAAACAATGCTACACCCCATCGCATATGCGAGTAGAACATTGAACCCTGCCCAAGAAAATTATACTACCACTGAGAAGGATCTTATTGCGGTGATCTTTACGCTTGAAAAATTCAGAGCTTATTTATTGGGATCCAAAGTGATAGTTCACACCAATCACTCGACAATCAAATATTTATTGACCAAGAAAGATGCAAAGTAGATGTTAATCCGATGGGTTCTCCTCCTCCAAGAATTCAACATGGAAATAATTGACCACAAGGGGATGGAGAACCAGGTTGCGGACCACCTATCAAGATTAGAGAATCCAGAAGTAGACCACAATCAGTGGAGGTGAATGCAACCTTTCCAAATGAGCAGCTGTTCAAACTGGAAGAATTATTATGGTATGCAGATGTTGTCAATTACCTGGTCTGTGAGCAATTTTCAGAAAATTACACAGCCCACCAAAAGACGCGGCTTATGCATGAATGTAAATCCTACTATTGGGACGAGCAGAATCTTTACAGGAGGGGGTCAAACCAAATCTTGTGACTATGTGTACCAGAGACTGCATATCAGCGCATACTTTCCTAATGCCATAACTCACCTTATGGTGGACACATTGGACACGAACGCACGGCAGCAAAGGTGTTACAAAGTGGGTATTATTGGCCAACTCTATTCAAGGATGTGCAAGACTATTCTATGAAATGCAACAAGTGCCAGTGCACGGGAAGCATTTCATGGAGGAATGCGATGCCAATGAATATTATATTAGAACTGAAACTCTTCGACGTGTGGGACATAGACTTCATTGGACTTCTTAAACATGTGGGGCATAGACTTCATGGGACCATTTCCACCATCAAATGGTCATAAGTACATTCTGTTGGCCGTCGATTATGTCTCCAAGTGGGTTGAAGCGGTATCATGCGTCATGAGCGATGCGACGATAGTCTCCAGATTCTTGTGAAGAAATGTCTTCACTCGTTTTGGCACCCCACATGCCATAATAAGTGATGAAGGCTCCCACGTTGCCAATGGCATCATCAATAAACTTTTGCTCAAGTACAATATCCACCATAAGGTCGCCACCGCATATCATCCACAGATAAACAGCCAAGTCGAGGTGTCTAATAAGGAAATCAAACTGATCCTAGAGAAGGTGGTGAATCCTTCATGCAAAGATTGGGCCATGAAGCTGGACGATGCCTTGTGTGCATACAGGACCGCCTATAAAACACCTACAAAAATTTCCCCATATGCGCTAGTGTTTGGGAAGGCATGTCACTTACCGTTGGAATTGGAACACAAAGCACTGTGGGTAGTGCAGAAGCTCAATTTTGATTTGAAGACTGTAGGGGAGGAAGGAAAACTTCAGTTGCTCGAGCTAGACGAATGGAGAATTCAAGCATATGAAAATGCCAAGATTTACAAGGAATGTGCAAAGCATTGGCATGACAAACGATTATGCGAAAAGAATCTCCAAGTTGGACAGAAGGTTTTGTTATACAACTCTAGGCTACAACTCTTTCCTGGAAAACTAAAGTCACGCTGGTCTAGACCATTTATAATTAAAAAAGTATTCATGCACGGTGTCGTCGAATTAACTAATGAAGAACGGACCGCGCATTCAAGGTCAACGGGCAAAGAGTCAAGATGTATCACAGAGGAGACTTTCATTGCGAGAAAACTTCCGTGAACCTGAGGAATCCTGACTGAAGAAAGGTTGTTCTCTTGAGGGTTGATCTCGAGTCTTGAACAAGGGCCCCATCCTCTCGTTGGCTTGAGAGGGAATGGATTTAGTGATTATGATCCTACATCAACTGTTCATTAGAGAGATATTGGTACTTAAGGAGAAAATATATAACTCAAGGGTATTTCGGTATTTGACCTAGCTAAGGTTACGAACAACCTGTGAAGGATCAACTTATTGATGACTGTTATATCAAATGAACACATAATATATCTACAGTGTAGGGAGTGAAACTATAGGCTATAGTGGACAGTCCTGATAGTTAATGAATGTTGATTAACTAGGTTTAAGAGTTTGATCGATTAGTCTCGAATCGTTGATAACTTGTAGAAATACAAGTTATTTATGCCACCTTATCTAGATATTGCAGCCAAAAGATAGTGAATATGCACCGATTGTATGAAAATTAGCTTAGAATAACAATAATTATAAATTATAGCAATTACGCCCACTAACATCATTAAGATGGAAGACAAGGAGAATTTTACTCTGTTTTGCAGGAAACCAAGTCACCGCTTGTGATCAAGGCTGAAGAAGAACTGACCAACGAATCTCTGTCACATTGCGCCCTTCAATCAACAATGAAGAGACGATTAACGCAGTGCGACAGTCGATCTAGAGCTGACTTTCAACCGCATGCGATAATAAAAACAAACATCACATGCGAATACTTGATCGAAAGATGCAGCTGAGCAACGAAAAAGTAGAGGATTGTGACACGTGTATGCCTAACGATTGTGCAGATTCGACGGTCTGATTGCATAACAGAAGGAATAATATCCCTCCATCTTCGAAATTTCAATAACAACAAGTGGGGACCACAAGGCTGGAGTTAAAGATCTTCACCTATAAATACCCCATCGAATTTACAGAAAAAAATGCTACTAGATACGGGGCTAGTTGTTGCTAAAGTGTTGAGAGAAAAGGTTGACCTGAGTCCTTAACTGAAGAAATCCAGGAAGAAGACGAGACAAGGCTGAGAGGAGAGTCTCAGTTCTATTCTTCCAAATACCCGTCGAGAAGCTTTGTGTTTAGAACTTTGCTACTGGTTGAGCAAGCCTGAGATGGAAGCTCATCCATCCATCTGATCCATCCAATCAGGCAAGCAGATCTCCACCCGAATAAGTGCCAAGACGTTGGCACTTGTTTGTATCTGTTCTATCTCTTTTCATCATTGTATTTCACTTTCTTTATCTCTTCATTCACACACCATGTATCAAACTCTTAATATATTAATTTTTTTTTATTTCTTTCATATTCCATTTTCTGTCTACCTTCGTTCCTCCGTTAATCACTTTCTCCATGATGTCTTCTTAGTCCCCTGGTAGTTAATATGAATTTAACAAGTAACTTAATCTGTATTAAAGAGATAACTGCGTTTAGCTAAGGCATGCTAGACGGCATCTTCACCTGTGAGAGCAGAAGTGAAGATGCCATTCTGATCTATCGATAGAAGGTTAGAAGAATACGTTAACTAAAGCGAGTAGTACTTCCAGACATGTAAGCAACCTTGCATGCATTACGTTCGTCTCTATTTCACCACAGACATGTGGGAGCGCGACCGATCACTGAAGGGTGTACGCCAAGAGAAAAGCGGAACCGTACTTATAGCTTCAACCCAATTAAGAAACTTGCGTTGTTTATATTAGTTATCTTTCTCTTTCTATTTTGTACATAAGACTTGCCGCCGCATTCCATGTTCTTTGCAAAACCTTCACAGCCAGCCTGGACCCCACCATTTTGTATCACGAAGCCTGTATCTTATATTATCCAGCTTAGGTTTACTATACTTATTTTATTATCACATTTTTACTACTTTCCTTTATTTTACCGCAATTTTATATACTTGTACAAAACACTCTTTAAATATTGAAAAACCTAGTCGCATATATCACGAACATACCACAATAACCTCAAACAGTCCCTGTGTTCGACCTCAGATCACATCGAGAAACTTGCGGTGAAATTATACTTGGTTCCAACGTAAGGAAACTTGTGACAACGCATGGCATACTACAAGAACATTCATAAGCAACGCATATCTCGAAGTAGTATCGCATCATCTCGTGCATAGCATAGCATATCTTTTAGCATCAATTTCATTGTCAACAAGTTTATGGCGTCGTTGCCAGGGAACTGGTTACGGGGACATGAGCTTGTAGCTTAGATCAACTTTATTGTCATCAATCGTTGGAGCCCATAATTTGTAAGTCTGTCAGGCTCCTTGCTAGCTCAATATGGACAAAATTGAATAACTAGGTGAAATAAGAATTTGAAATGTTCAAATTCGGGCTTTAGGGAAAATTGTATTTTATATGAGATAATTTACAATTAAATCAATAATTTATTAATTAATTATCTTTTAGAGTATAATCGATTATTAGCATGAAAGTGTTTTTTGAAACTTGATTAATGTGATTAATCATAGCTACGTGTCACAGACAATTTAATATGTGATATTAAATTAGTTTATTTTATTTTATTAAAAATGTTTTAATTAAATAATTTCTACATTTGAAATATTGTATTTTATTTTTTTAATAAAAAATTAGTTAGTGGAAAAATCCAATTATTGGATGTTCCCACTAATTAAGTGGAGTTTGAACTGCACTTCCTATGCTTGACAAGTAAAGCTTACATACTACTGGAGTTTGAGGTGGAAGACATGCAAGATAGGATTTTGCATGTAATTTTTCTATAAATAGTTTAGTTTTTGAATTTTGTAAATTTTAATGCTTCTATGACTTTTGACTTAAACTATTCCACCAAAATCTCTTTACTCTCCTTTTACTGAAGTGTTTTTTCCATTGTCTTCACTAACAAAACGGTCCCACAACCGTGTTCTTCAATCAAAGAATAGCGAGGATTTTTCATTGGTGGTGTCGATCGAGCTCGGGAGAGAAAGATTGTGGTGGATTCTACAGAGGTTGTAATTTAGAACCCTTATGCATGCTTATTCTTGTTTTTATGTATTATAACGTTATCGATCCTTGCTTCCACTGTGCATATGTTCTTTATATTCTAACGAACTTTTTGCTATCAAGCACTAGGAGGAATATTTGTGCGATGGATGAAATCTGCTAAATTGAAACATTGGAAGCCCAAACAAAATGACTAGGTCAAAGGGGGTGCAAAATGAAAAAATTGTCCTAAGAGACAAGCATCACAGCGCTAGATAGTGGCACTGAAGGCAATAGTGTGACAAGGGACCATTTCCCTGACGCTTTCCCATAGAATATTGGCTTTAGTGCAAATATGAAAAGGTGGATTGCATAAGGGAAAACCACACAACTGGGGTGTTATACACAACACAGTGATGCTATTGATTTTCTATAAATATGACCGTTCGTCTTTTAGGTCAAAGACAACTATGCCTCAATTTGAATTCCCCGCTATTCCCCCCCCCCCCCTCTATGTGTTTTCTCATCTTTATACAATTACATTCGACAAATAGATATACTGTTCGTTGCTATCGTGATTTTCTCTAGGAGTATTGTATAAAATAAATTGGAAAAATAAGTTCTAAGTATAAGTGATGCGTTGATGCTTTGATGCGTTTATGTAATTGTAACGCATTGGTGCGTTAGAGATATGCAACAGAACGCACAACACTTCTTCTAATGACATTCAAGTTTTCCTAAACCAGACCCAAGTATAAATCTAATTTAGGTTCCTGGTAAGTCCAAGGTCGAATTCAGGGATTCAGTTAAACGAACGCAGACCTTGCGTTGTATCTATTGTAGGGGTTTTCCTAAATATATGGGGAAAATGTGTTATGTACACTAAAGTGTTGTGCCTATGCAAGAAGATACAAAAGAGTTGAGTAGTGAGTGATGGATCATGCGAGAATGGAGTTTAATGTAAGTGGTATGCGTCGGTCTAAGATGTGTGTACACAAACCAGAATGTGATGTGGATGAGATGGGATGATTTGCTTATCTTTTGTTTATGCGTTAGACTTTATTCAACACTTCTCAATGCAAATAACATACAAAACCTATCTCTAGGATGCATGTGTCTAACACAGAATGTAATAAACACCAGTAAGTCTTATCTCTAGCTGTAATAGGCGTCCTACTTGATGCAGTTTAGTTATTCTCTCGAATAATCTAAGTTAAAGATGCTTTTACGAATTGATCAAGTCGGCTTAAGCGTTTGAAATGAAGTTTTGCATATAGTATAAATGCATTCAATCATAAACAAGAAATAAACAATGGCAAAATGTGATGAATCAAATATATGAATTTTATAAAGAAGCAAATTGTCTTTACAAAAGCAATATTCAATCAAATGAAATGAAAGCGATAAATGAGATGAAAAGAACTGAGTCAAGCCGCAGAGTACAATCTCTTGTATCTCTTTGGCTCAATTCAATTGTGTACAATCACTTGTATAGGAAGTGGACGAAGTGTTTTCCTCAAACTTGGCTTCCTCCGCTCCCTGACCAGCGATGGTGGTGGTTCTTAACCCTTATAATCATCTCGACACCACAGCACAGCTTAAACTACGACTATGCTAATTACAGAGAGTGAGAGTCTTGATAGAAATGTGCTGTGAATAATTGTCTAACTGCGAACTCAGGAGGGACTTCATCTATTTATAGGCGTTGTCATGTCCACTTGGTGAATGGGCAGCATTAAAGTCCATGCCTTGGCCAGCCGCCTGACTCTCGGAAGCTTTTCAGACGCTGCCTGCTACTCGTGCCCATACTTGCAAGTGATGATGTGACACAATTAGCCTAGATTAATGAATCTTCTCTACGTTGATTTCCCTCTAATGCATGGCCCATGCGTTAGAGCTTTCCCTGCGACATTTCTCTAATGCGTTAGCATTAATCCTCGTGTTGAAATCCTGCAATACAATGCATTAGTGCCGCGATATTTAGTAATAAAACTTCTTTTGCATAAGTTTGCTAATGTTTGAATAAATCCATGTGTTTCTTCTAAAAATGAGGAGAATTTATCATTAAAAACCTTAGTTGTTCCAACCTAAGAGCAACAATAACTTGTATTTCTACAAGTTATCACCACCCCCAAATTTGAACAATGCTTGTCCTCAGGCATTCCAAAATAATTCTTTGTTGTCTCCTTTGTCTTAGGTGTGCAGAGTTCGCCTTTCATCATATTTAGTTATAAGTTTGAGATAAGAGTTTGGAAAATATAACTCAAATTGACTCTTTTCTAAAAGGACTAATGTTCAGTTTCAGATGCAGTAGGCCTTTTATCAACAACTCCTTTCGTTTCTCAAAACATTCTCGTTTTTTCTAAACCAGCAATGTGTTAGATGTTCTTTTTAAGATAAATGTCGGATAAAAAGAAAAAAAAATTGGATTCACTTACCATGCATTGTTTCAGGTATCCCATTTTCGTTTTGGCTTGCCACCACGGGTGTCATGCGAGCATTGATAACTTGTAGAAATACAAGTTATTTATACTGCCTTATCTTGATATTGCAGTCGAAAGAGAATAAATATGTGCCAATTGTATGAAAATTAGCTTCAAAATACAATAATTCTGAATTATCGCAATTACACCCACTAACATCATTAAGATGGAAGAAAATGAGATTTCTACTCTGTTTTGCTGGAAACCAAGTCACCGCTTGCTATCGAGGCTCAAGAAAAATGGACCAACGTATCTCTGTCACATTGCGCCCTTCAATCAACAATGAAGAGACGATTAACGCAATGACGGCGCAATGCGACAGTCGATCTAAAGCTGACGTTCAACCGCATGTGGTAATAAAAACAACACCACATGTGAACACCCGATCGAAAGATGCAGCTGAGCAATGCAAATGCGGAGGATTATGACACATGTATGTCTAACAGTTGTGCAGATTCGACGATCTGATTTCATAACAGAAGGAATAATATCCCTCCATCTTTGGAATTTTCATAACAACAAGTGGGGACCACAAGGCCGAAGTCAAAGATCTTCACCTATAAATACCCGATAGAATTCATAGAAAAATATGTTACTTGATACGGGGCAAATTGATATTAGGTCATTGAGAGAAAGGCTGAGCTGAGTGTTAAACTGAAGAAATCCGGGAAGGACAAGAGACAAGGCCGAAAGGTGAGTCACAATACTATTCTGCCAAATCCCCGCCGCGAAGCTCTTTACTCAGATCCCTACTATCGGTTGAGCAAGCCTGAGAGGGAAACTCATCCTTCCACACGATCCATCCATTCCGGCAAGCAAATCTCCATCAAAATTGGTGCCGAGATGTTGGTGCTTGTTTGTATCTGTTTTTATCTCTTTTCATCATTGTATCTCATCTTCTTTACCTCTTCATTCACACCATGTATCAGACGCTAAATAGATATATTGAATGTCTCGATCGTTTTCATTACCACTTCTCTATCTATTTCCATTCCTCCATTTATCGTTTTCTTCATGAAGTGTTCTTATTCTCCTGGTAGTTAATATGAATTAAACGAGTACTTAATCTGTGTTAAAGAGATAATTGCATTTAGCTAAGGCATGCTAGACAACATCTTCACCTGTGAGAGTAGAAGTGAAGATGTCATTCTGATATATCGAGAGAGGGTTAGGAGAATGCGTTAACTAGAGGGAGTAGGACTTCTAGACATGGAAACAACCTTGCATTCATTACGTTCGTCTCTATTTCACCACAGACATGTGGGAACGCGACTGATCACTGAAAGGTGTACGCTAAGGGAAAAACGGAACCGTACTTATCACTTTAATGCAATTAA
Source organism: Benincasa hispida (assembly GCF_009727055.1). Lineage (NCBI taxonomy): Eukaryota > Viridiplantae > Streptophyta > Magnoliopsida > Cucurbitales > Cucurbitaceae > Benincasa > Benincasa hispida. The sequence continues at coordinate 518,247 of NW_024064833.1, read as the reverse complement.
GACTTGCGATGTTTATATTAGTTATCTCTCTCTTTCTGCTTCGTACATAAGACTTGCCATCCCATCACATGATCTGTGTATAATCTTAACAACTAGCCTTGATCTCAATATCTTGTATCATGAAGCCTGTATCTTGTACCATCTTAGCTTAGGTTTACTGCACTTTATTTTATTATCGCATTTTACTGCTTTACTTTACTTTTAACGCATATTTTAAATACTTTTACAAAACGTACTTTTAAAAGATTGAAAAACCTGGTCGCATGTATCATAAACATAATGCAATAACCTAAAACAGTCCTTGTGTTCGACCTCAGATCACACCGAGAAACTTGCAGTGGAATTTTTTAGCTTGGACAGGAAAGATGGAGGATCCCGTCGTATTTCTTGTTCACTTGGCTATTTGGTGAGGTCCTGTGCTTGATGTATGTCATTAGATGGAGGTTGCATTGATTGAGAATTCATATCTTGAGGAGCTTCATCTTTTGTAGATGAGCTTACTTCTGAACTGGTACTTTTTCCAATATTAGTCAACTGGTCATCATTTATAGTCAAATCTACTTGTGTTGTTGCTGCATCTGGTGCTTTTGGCTTAATAGGGTTGTTGTTTTGCCAATCCTCAATGTCACTACATGACATTGTTCTTTACCTCTGGGCCCCGCTACCCTTGAGTTTCTGTGCCGCGTACCAGGCGTTGCCTTCTTTAATTCCCTCGCAAGTTGATCTATATGTTCTTCTAATTCTTTTAGGGATTGGCTTGCGATTGTCTCATTGCCTCGCTCTTTTCAATATAATGTTTTAACGATATCTCCAAAGACGAGGTGCTGCAAGAGGTATCATATAAGAACGGTTGGTCATAGGGTGGCGTACCTTGAGAATTACTTGGGTTGCAGTTCAGATTAGTGAAGACCGGAGGGTTACCTCAATCCCCTTGATAACTAAATTGATAAAAACTATGGCTCTCCTGATTTAGATTTTCATCCAAACCAAAAACTGGACGGTCCCACCAACCAGGGTTATGGATGTTGCTAAATGATTCATTGTAGACAGCATATATGGGTTGTTGATTCCATGGGCAGGCTTTTACTGGATGTCTCTCTCCCCATTGAGTGCAATCCATTGCGGCCACGTGAGTCACCACATTAACTTGCACTGATCCTTGAGAGAGAGTTCTCTACTGATTAGCCACCGTCTGGAAGAGTGAGGTCATTGTGGTCATTTGATTGACCAGTGCACTCATTGTGTCTGTTGAAACATCAGCATTTTCTACTCTTTCTTGCTCCTGACCTCTTACCTCGATCTCGGTATCAACCCACTCATCAGAATGTTGCGAGATGCGATCTAATATGTTCTTTGCTTCTGTATATGACTTATTCATTAATCCTCCTTCTTCGGAGGCATTGGCAACTGCTTGCTTTGATTGGTCTAAGCCATTGTAAAAGGCTTCCATCAAAATGCTATCAGGAATCCCGATGTGCAGACAGCTCTTCACTAACTATCAGAATCGTACCCAGGCGGTGCTCAAGGTTTAATAACTCTTTTGTTCGAAATTCAAAACGTCCCTCCTTCTCTTGAGCCCATCTCTTGGCTTCATCCCACAATGTTTACGGGAATAGATATAATTTTAAGCCTTTCTTGAGTTACACCAAGCATGGAGAATGCGCTGCACATGTGTACAAAATTTGTCAAATGAGCGTGTGGGTCTTCTCCTTGTAACCCTCCAAATTGTCCCACATTCTGAATCATTTGCAGCATAATAGGTTTCATCTCAAAGCTTGCATTCCCTTCAACCATAGGTCTTGAAATTCTTGGTGAGAAATTATAAAAATTTGGCGCCGCATAATCCCTCATAGGGATATTATGGTCAGCAGCAAGAAAAACTGGATCTTGCGCTGGTAAATTTCCCATTTGGTTTCCTGCAGGTGCCATATCTTCATTTGCCATACTTCACCAATTAATTTGGCCCTAATGAACTCTTGTGCGAATAGTACACTTGATCTCTAGGTCTGCTTAGAGCCACTAGATCACTCCAACACTCACAAGCCGTCAGACTGCTCTCCACATTGAACAACCAGTACAAAGAGATCTGTCCTGCACATATCACAAAAATATTCAAAATTAACCGTTAACCATTCCCCGACAACGACGCCATAAACTTGTTGACAATGATATTGATGCTAAAAGATATGTTATGCTATGCACGAGATGATGCGATACTACTTCTAGATTTGTGTTACTTATGAATGTTCTTGTAGTATGCCACGCATTGTCACAAGTTTCCTTACGTTGGAACCAAGTAAAATTCCACCGCAAGTTTCTCGAGGTGATCCGAGGTCGAACACAGGGACAGTTTGAGGTTATTGTGGTATGTTCGTGATATATGCGACCAGTTTTTTCAATCTTTAAAGAGTTTTTTGTATAAGTATATAAAATTGCAGTAAAATAAAGGAAAGCAGTAAAAATGCGATAATAAAATAAGTACAGTAAACCTAAGCTAGATGATACAAGGTATAGGCTTCATGTAATACCCTAACCCTAATTTGGAAGGCATGAGGAAATAGGATATAAAAAAAATATAATAAAATTATGAGGAATTTAGACGCGGGAAAACCAAGATAAATGAATTAAGTATGAAATAACGCAATGGTTTAAGTATTGTCTACATGCTGCGGAAGGCATGCGGTGATGGAAACATTGGACCAAACAATTGTCCTACGAGTGATGCCAAGCAAGAGTGAAGAGAAAATGGGTGAGAGCGACAGTAGCGAGAGTGGAGGCAGCGAGAGAATGGGAGAGAGCGAGATTGATTTGAGTGAGAGAATAGGAGAGAGCGAGATTGGTTTGAGCAAGAGAATGGGAGAGAGCGAGATTAGTTTGAGCGAGAGAATGGGAGAGAGCGAGATTGGTATGAGCAAGAAAATGGGAGAGAGCGAGATTGGAGAAGAGCGAGAGTTTGAGCGAGAAAGTAGAAGAGAGTGGGAATGGAGAGAGCGACATCTACCAGCGAGAAAGTGGGAGAGAGCAAGAGCCGCGAAAGCAGAACCAGCGAGAAAGACGGAGAGAGCGAGAGTGGAGAGAGCGAGATTGAATAGACGGACGCATTTTGAATGGGCTAGACGCGTTAATAATTTGGATAATTAATTCAAAAATAAAGTGGTTGATGTGGCAAAGGGAGATTTCATGCAAGAAGACTTAAGAAAGTAGTGTACGACTAAAATTACATGCAAATTAAGGTAATTTTGGTTGGCAAACTCAGAATTAGACAACTCAAAGCTCGGTTAGCCCAAGTTAGCGTGGGTAGCTTAAGAAGAAGCCACTTGTATGGTGAGTTCTCGCACAGAAAGGAGCTGGGAATAACTATAAATAGGAGGTCCCGGCTGAAAGTTAAATCATTCCAAAACAAATTCCAGTAGTAAAAATCCTATAGAGAGAGTGAGTTTTTAGTGAATAAGTTGCCGTTGGTCGGGAAGGAAGGAAATTCGAAGGAAGTGCTGCTCAAATTCCAATTTGGTCTGAGTAGGGTAAGCTGGTAGTTCTTTAGGAAGTATTTTTAATTATATTTAAGAAGTAATATTAATTGGAAATTTTTCCTTGCAAACCACGATAATGGCAAGGAACAAAATACGAAAGGGGAAACTGGAAAAACAGTGAGTGTTATGTTGCTTTGATAGATAGAGAATATTGTGAGTGTTACATCTTTTGATAAGTCAGTATGCATTGTGAGTGTTATAGCTTTATAGTTTCGATATTTCATGAATATCATAGCTTTGAAGTATTAGGGTTTGTTATTATCTCTCGTGAATATTACAGCTTTGGAAGTATTAAGTCCACTGTGAATATTTACATAATTTTAATAGAGAAATGCATAGTAGGATGTATGATGGTCTTGTTAAGTACTGAGAGGATTATGAAAGAAATGCATACTCAGTACTATTCACGTGATCTAGTTTAATATATATCATCTTGGTACATATTACACAGCCTTAATAAAACAATTTTAATAAATAGAGGTGTACTGTGAAATTATGTTAAGTAAAATATATTGTGGAGACTTACACCGGTTGTTAATAAATGCATGAATATTTAGTTAACCCTACACGTTGATATAGGAACAAATGCATAAGTAGGTGCAAGTTACATGTTTTGGTGATATGATGATTGCCATGATATTGTTTGTGCGTGACTATGGGAACTTAGATTATGCCCGGGATATAGTTAGCATGCTTAACAAAAGGTGCTTGGTGGGGAAAATAGTTGGCTTCGGTAGGCGGGAAATAATTGTCAGTGACGACCGGCGAGAAATATAGTCAAGTACCTAGGCATGACTAGCGGGATAAATAAAAATAGTAAGTGTGCACATTGGCGGGAATTGGGGGCATAGGAAGGTTTCTATAGATGATTGTATTGATTGATGATATGATAGCATGCTACGTGTAGCTTTTGGGATAAAGATTACTAGTTGCATGATTATATCTTTGATTGTGCATGAGTTATAATGCGAGTGTTAGCATGTGATTGATTTCCCAAAAATGATGACTTTCAAAGTGAATTTCATCTTAAAAAAACCACTCACTGGGCTTAGTAGCTCCTACTGCTGTCTCTTATACACATCTAGATGTGTATAAGAGACAGATGTTTTACCTCCCCAGGTAGCGGAAAGGTGAGGAGTTCCAGGGTGCTGCTAAGGTCAAGGTCTGCCACGTGCCACAGTTACACTTCTGTCTCTTATACACATCTAGATGTGTATAAGAGACAGGTAGGCGACACTCTTCAAAATGTTTTCTTATATCCACCCCCTCTCCCCCCAGGTAGCGGAAAGGTGAGGAGTTCCAGGGTGCTGCTATGGTTAAGGTCTGCCACTGTCTCTTATACACATCTAGATGTGTATAAGAGACAGAGCGTCATCTTTTAGTGATCGGCCGCGCTCCCACATGTCTGTTGTGAAACAGAGACGAACGTAATGAACCCAAGGTTGCTTCCATGTCTGTTGCCTGTCTCTTATACACATCTAGATGTGTATAAGAGACAGATGCAAGGTTGCTTCCATGTCTGAAAGTACTACTCGCATTAGTTAACACATTCTTCTAAACTTCTCTCGATAGATCAGAATGGCATCTTCACTTCTGCTCTCACAGGTGAAGATGTCGTCTAGCATGCCTTAGCTAAACGTAGTTATCTCTTTAACATAAGTTAAGTACTCGTTTAATTCATATTAACTACCAGGGGATTAAGAAGACATCATGGAGAAAGTGATTAATGGAGGAACGGAAGTAGATAGAAAATGGAATATGAAAACAATCGAAACATTTAATATATCTACTAAGCGTTTGATACATGGTGTGTGAATGAAGAGATAAAGAAAGTGAAATACAATGATGAAAAGAGATAGAAACAGATACAAACAAGCGCCAACATCTTGACACTGATTCAGGTGGATATCTACTTCCTGGATTGGATGGATCAGATGGATGGATGGATGAGCTTCCCTCTCAGGCTTCCTCAACCGGTAGCAGGGTTCTAAACACAGAGTTTCTTGGCAGGTATTTGGAAAAATAGAACTGAGACTCACCTCTCGACCTTGTCTCATCTTCTTCTTCGATTTCTTCAGTTAAGCACTCAGCTCAGCCTTTTCTCTTAACACTTTAGCAGTAATTAGCCCCGTATCCAGCAACATATGTTTTCTCTGAAATCTACAGTGTATTTACAGGTGAGGATCTTTGACCCCGACCTTGTGGCTCCCACTTGTTATTATTGAAATTCCAAAGATGGAGGGATATTATTCCTTCTGTTATGAATTCAGACCGTCAATTCTGCACAACCGTTAGTTGTACACATGTCTCAATCCTCTGCTTTTGCATTGCTTAACTACATCTTTCGATTGTGAGTTCGCATGGGGTGTTGTTTTTATTACCGCATGTAGTGGAAATACAGCTTTGGATCGATTGTTGCATTGTGCCGTCATTGCGGTAATCATCTCTTCATTGTTGATTGACGGGCGCAATGTGGCAGAGATGCATTGATCAGTTTCTCTTGAGGCTTGAGCGCAAGCGGTGACTCGGTTTCATGCAAAACAAAGTAGAAATCTTCTTTTCTTCTATCTTAAAGATGTTAGTGGGTGTAATTGCGATAATTTATAATTATTGTAATTCTAAGCTAATTTTCATACAATCAGTGCATATTCACTATCTTTTGGCCGCAATATCTAGATAAGGTGGCATAAATAACTTGTATTTCTACAAGTTATCACTAGGTGATGTGGAAAATTGCCAATACATTGAGGAACTACGGGAAGAGCCTTGGCACGAACCCCTGAAGGAGCTGGAGGAAGAAGATTTTTAAATCGGCACAATGCTAGAGGAAGACTGTGCCGCAATTCATATTGAATAAAATTTTGAACCGCTCAAATTATCTGAACAGACACACAATGCATTAAGCCATCTTTTAAAGAACCACCTGTGCTAGAGTTAAAGTCGTTGCCCGTGCACCTTAAGTATGCTTAATTAGGAAGTAACGACGCATTACCGGTTATCATTTCCACATCATTGAGTAAGGAAAAAGAAGATGCACTCATACAGATCCTAAAGAGTAATGCAAAGGCCTTAGGATGGACCTTGGTAGACATTCGAGGAATCAGTCCTTCATATTGTATGCACAAGATTCGTCTGGAAAAAGGAAAGAATGGATCAGTAGAAAGGCAACGTCACTTGAACCCTGCCATGAGGGAGGTCGTGAAGAAGGAAATTGTAACGACCCAGATTTGTACGCATATAAGAAATTAAATATCAAATAATAAGCAGGACGAAAATTTTATTTAAAGGGGTGGAAATTTAGAAAATAATAATAATAATAATAATAATAATAAATAATAATAAATTGGAAATTGGAAATTTATTCATTATCCAAAAGATAATGAATAAGGGAGCGAGCGGAGCGAGAAGTGGAGAGAGCGAGACGCCACAGCGAGAAAATTGAAGAAAACGAGATCCTGAGAAGGGAGCTGTGCGATCGAAGGAAGAATTGGAGAGTGAGAAACCCAGCGAGCGATGCTAGCGAGATTGAGGGCTGGCCAGAAGTAGAAAGAGCGAATCCTGAGAGAGCGAGAACTTGTAGCAAGGAAGTTTAGAGAGAGCGAGAGTCAAGAGAGTATCTTAGTGAGAACAGTAGGAAAGAGCGGGAGCGAGAGAGAGCGAGAGGCGAGAGAGCGAGAGCGAAGAGCGGGGGAAGCCCGGGGAGTGAAGCGAACGAGCGAGAGCGAGAGCGAGAAAGCTAGAGAGAGTGAGACGAAAGAGAAAATTTTGAGAGCGAGAAGTGGAAGAGAGCGGTATTTTCCTAGCAAGAAAAGCTGGACAGAGTAAATTCCTCCGCGAGAAAAAGGAGAGACCGAGATTTCAAGAGCAAAGAGTGAGATTTGGACAGAAGGCGAATTATGCGTTGAATTCTGGCCACGATCTTATAGGATTAACATGGAAAACTCCTAAAATTGAATACAAACAAAGAATTTATGAACGTAACAGGGGCAAACTTAGCCAAAATTAGGTGTCTTATTGAATAGGAATCCATAAAACCATAAGTATTTTAAACGAAGCCACCTGTACGATGATTTGTTACACGAAAGAGCTTAGAAAACTACTATAAAATAGGACCTTTTACCGAAGACTTAACCCATTCTCAAACAAATCTCAGTAACGACGAATCGTGTGAAAAAGTAAGTGTGAGTGAGGAAGTTCTGTGAAGATTAAAAAAGCCAAAAGCTCGGTAAAGTGCTGCCAAATTTCTTCTTTTGATTTAAAAAGGGAAAAACTCTACTGATAAATCATAAAGAATAATAAGGAATAATTAGATCACATTCAGGTAAGTAGTTTATCTCACCCTCTCTTTAAATGTTCTATGGTAGTGTACCTTTATTATATTGCATGGTTATGTTAATTGTTATATTGCATACATGTTTAGAAACACGTTTCTCTCCAAGGGACCCCATGCATTATGTTTGTTCACGATTACGTTAAACCCAGTTTTAATTAGGTGTAAGTTTATGCTTCCAGTCTAACCTTATGGTTATGCTAATGGTTGATGTTGGATGCGACTCTGGCCCTACTGACTGCATGACCCGCTAATCATCAAGATGGGTTAGTTTTCACTTAAGTCCTCATCTTCCTATCAGCGGAAAGATTTTATGTTTGGAAGCATAACGTTTATGCTAATGGTTGATTTTGGAATGCGACTTTGGCCCTACTAACTGTATGACCCGCTAATCATCAGATGGGTTAGTTTTCCGCTTAAGTCCTCATCTTCCTATCAGGGCGGAAAGATTTATGTTGGAAGCATAACGTTTATGCTAATGGTTGATGTTGGATGCGACTCTGGCCCTACTGACCGCATGACCCGCTAATCATCAAATGGGTTAGTTTCGCTTAGGTCCTCATCTCCTATCAGGGCGGAGAGATTTATGTGTTGAAGCATAACCGACCACCACAATGTTATTATACGTTTTCGGTCCCAATCATATGTTTTTCAATGACATGTTGCTTGTGAATTGGTGCTTTGGTCACTACCTACATGAGAACTACTTACTAGGGTATATTATGTAACTCATCCTATATTTTTATACTGACTTTGTAGGTAGAACACAGCGTAGAGGGCAGAGTTGGACGTCGCTCAAATGGCCAACCATCAAACTCCACTATTATAGACACATGCATTTTGTACCACCACGCTAAATGTTTTATGGATCCTGGTGTTTTGAATAAATAAATTTTCTATTTAGTTTTTTTTTCAAATAATTAATAAAATTTAGATATGTCTTTGAAATTTCAACAAAACTCATCTCATGAATAGAAAAAGTCTAATATGCATGTCGTAGCGGTCGGATCATAAGGTGTAGGATCCGGGCGTACAGAAATAGTGGAAGTGGCTGGACGTAGGTGTCATCTACCTGATATCTGATAGCAGCTGGGTGAGCCCAGTGCAGTGTGTTCCGATGAAAGGGGGGATGACAGTCATTACTAATGACAAGAATGAATTAATTCCCACAAGAATAACTAGGGGTGGAGAATTTGTAGGGATTATCGCAAGCTGAATTTGGCCACTAAAAACGACCATTTCCCACTCCCGTTCATTGATCAGATGCTAGACAGACTCGCGGGGAATGAATTCTTTTGTTTTCTTGACGACTATTCAGGGTACAACCAAATAGCAATTGCGCCGGAGGACCAAGATAAGAAAACTTTCACATGCCCCTTTGGCACGTTCGCATTCTGTCGCATGCCATTTGGACTCTGCAATGCGCCAGACACACTTTTCAACGATGCATGATGGCAATATTCTCAGATTACTTGGATGAGTCAGTCGAGGTATTCATGGATGATTTCTCAATCTTCGGCAATAACCATGACTCCTGTCTATCTAACCTTGAAAAGGTCTTGAAGAGATGCGTGGCAACGAATCTTGTTTTGAACTGGGAAAAATGCCACTTTATGGTGGGAGAAGGAATAGTTCTAGGGCACAAAATCTCTAAAGCAGGATATGAAGTTGATCAAGCAAAGATCGAAAAAATTTCCAAGTTATCCCCACCAGTGAACGTAAAAACACTTAGGAGCTTTCTGGGACATGCTGGGTTATACAGAAGATTTATTCGCAACTTCTCTCAAATCACAAGGCCCCTAAGTGCACTCCTTGAAGCTGATCGAGAATATAATTTTGATGACGCGTGTACCAAAGCATTCAACACATTGAAAGATACGCTCATTACCGCACCTATTTTGATTGCGTCGGATTGGATGCAACCATTTACATTGATGTGCGATGCTAGCAGATATGCTATGGATGCAGTTTTCAGTCAGTGCAAGGATAAGGTTTTGTATCCTATTTATTATGCAAGCAAAACATTGAATGATGCGCAGGAGAATTATACAACCATAGAGAAGGAAATGCTCGCAGTGGTTTTTGCACTGGAGAAATTCTGACAATACTTAATCAGAACAACCGTTGTGGTGTATACGGATCATCCTGCGATCAAATATTTGATGACAAGGAAGGATTCAAAACCAAGGCTTATACGGTGGGTGTTGCTCTTGCAAGAGTTTGACCTAGAGATTAAAGATCGGAAGGGCACCGAGAACCAAGTCGCAGATCATTTATCTAGATTGGAGAATTATGAAGTTCAAGGGACAAAAAAAGATATCGAGGAAAGATTCCCTGATGAGCTGCTGATGGCAGTTGATATTAATGTTCCCTGGTATGCGGACATAGTTAACTTCATCGTTTGTGGTCAAGTTCCAGACGACTACACTTACCAGTAGAAGAAAAAGCTAAGACATAATGCCAAATTTTATTTCTGGGACGACCCATTCCTATATCAATAGGGACCTGATCATATATTACGTCGATGCGTTTCTGAGCAAGAAGTCAAGCACATTTTAGAGCTTTGTCATGAGTCTCCATATGGAGGACATTTTGGGGGGTAGCAGTCTGCAGCAAAGGTCCTACAGTGTGGCTACTTCTGGCCAACATTGTTTAAGGATGCCCACGCCCATGTTGTGCAATGCGACAGATGTCAGAGAACAAGGAATATGTCAAAAAGGAATGAAATGCCACTGGCGTCAATCTTAGAAGTGGAATTATTTGATGTTTGGGGAATTGACTTCATGGGCCCGTTTCAACCATCGGAAGGTCATCACTATATTCTGGTCGCGGTTGACTATGTATCAAAATGGATTGAGGCCATCGCATGCACCAAGAATGATGCAGCCACAATGGTGAAGTTTCTAAAGAAGATCATTTTTGCTCGTTATGGGACGCCACGGGCCTTAATCAGCAATGAGGGTTCCCACTTTATCAATCGCATAATTGTCAACTTGTTGACTAAATTCAACATCAGCAATCGAGTTGCAACTGCTTATCACCCACAAACTATTGCGCAGGCGAAAATTTCTAACAAAGAGATAAAAAATATCTTGGAGAAGGTAGTCAATACTTCCAGGAAGGATTGGTCACCCAAGCTTGATGAAGCATTGTAGGCATATAAGACTGCTTATAAGACACCAATTGGCATGTCCCTGTACGCCCTGGTCTTTGGAAAAGCTTGTCATCTGTCGTACGAGTTGGAACATAAGGCGATGTGGGCATGTAAAAAGCTGAAGTTTGATTTAGCTAGTGCGGGGAAAGTCTGGAAGCTGCAACTGAACCAGCTAGTCGAATGGAGAAGAGACACCTATGAAAATACAAAGATTTAACGCATGTTTGCGATTGTTCCCAGGAAAGTTGAAGCCTTACTGGTCTGAGCCATTCCGAAACAAGACAATCTTTCCTCACGACATAGTGGAACTAACAATTTTAGATGGGAACAACACATTTAAAGTCAATGGTCAATGGATTAAGCCTTACTATGGAGGCAACTTCGAAGACGCATGGACACCATTGACTTGGGCAAGCAGGATTAAACTGCTTGCAGGGGAAGTGATTGTGGTAATTCTAAGAACTTCCTCCAATTAGCACCCCTACCTAAGTTTACTTGCCTTCTTTACAGTTTTCTTTTATCGCTTTCTAAATTATGTTATTTACTGCTTATTAGAATTAGCTGTTAAAGCTTTTTTTGTTCGTTTACAATTTAATGTCGTACGTATTTCTATTTCTTTAATCTATTAGCATCGTAAATTCTTGTGAATGATTGATCATTAAACACCGTAAAGTCCCCTTCAATTTGCATTTCCGATGAATTAAGAAGAAAAATAAATACTGGTATAAAAAGCGATGATAGGAGCGTTGTGTGTTAATAGGAGACACCTTGCGTCCACTACACCCAAATGCATTGCGTTAAGGGGTGTGTTGCGCGCTTGTGTGCTCTTTGCCCATCCTTAGCTAAATGCGCTATGTTGAGGTATCCTCCAGAAATGTGTTTAGTTAAGGGGCATGTGCAGGAGTACATGTGTGTTGCCCGTCCTCAGCAAAGATGTGTCTAAGTTTAATGGGAGCATGGTATGAATTTTTAAATCATGCACCCTTCTGAATTAAATTGGAAATAAAAATTCATTTATTCTTTTATGACTTAATCGAATTCTTTGATTCTTGTACAAGCAAAAATTTTGTATTGCATTAATTTGTAATTAATTGTATACTTTGTTAATATTCAATACAATGAGTACATAGTCACTCCACTTTTTGCCTGTGCCTTCTTCTTTATCATCCTTTTTCAATACTTGCGATGTTCTTAATCTTTTACTTTTGTGTTCTTCATTGTGTTGCTATGACGTATTATATGTTTATACTTGGAAACACTTAGTTAATTCTTAGTTTAGCAGTACTTTACCTTTTATCTTTCAAAGTTCTGCTCAAACCTTCTTTTTGAAATTTTTCTTCTAAGTGTTTGTCTAGTCTATCCAAACAAAGCAATGAGGACCTTGCTCATCTTTAAATTTGGGGGTGGGGAAGGTCTGAGTAGATAAGATCAAGAATTGCGGCCAAAAGAGAATAAATATGCACCAATTGTATGAAAATTAGCTTCGAAATACAATAATTCTGAATTATCGCAATTACACCCACTAACATCATTAAGATGGAAGAAAAGAAGAATTCTACTCTGTTTTGAAGGAAACCAAGTCATCGCTTGCGATTAAGGCTCAAGAGAAACTGACCAACGCATCTCTATCACATTGCGCCCATCAATCAACAATGAAGAAATGATTAACGAAATGACGACGCAAGGCAACAGTCGATCAAGAGCTGACTTTCAACTGCTTGCGGCAATAAAAACAACATCGCTTGTGAACACCCGATCGAAAGAAGTAGCTGAGCAATGCAAAAGTGGAGGATTGTGATACGTGTACGACTAACGGTTGTGTAGATTCGACAGTCTGATTGCATAACAGAAGGAATAATATCCCTCCATCTTTGGAATTTCCATAACAACAAGTGGAGACCACAAGGCTGGAGTCAAAGATCTTCACCTATAAATACCCCATAGAATTCATGGAAAAATGTTATACTTGATACGGAGAAAATTGATATTAGGTCATTGAGAGAAAGGCTGAGCTGAGTGTTAAATTGAAGAAATCCGGGAAGGACAAGAGACAAGGCTGAGAGGTGAGTCTTAGTACTATTCTGCCAGATCCCCGCCACAAAGCTCTTTACTCAGATCCCTGCTACCGATTGAGCAAGCTTGAGAGGGAAGCTCATCCTTTCACACGATCCATCCATTCCAGCAAGCAAATCTCCATCCAAATCGGTGTCGAGACGTTGGCGCTTGTTTGTATTTGTTTCTATCTCTTTTCATCATTGTATCTCATCTTCTTTATCTCCTCATTCACACACCATGTATAAGACGCTAAATAGATATATTGAATGCCTTGATAATTTTCATTACCACTTCTCTGTCTATTTTCATTCCTCTGTTTATCATTTTCTTCATGGAGTGTTCTTAATCCCTTGGTAGTTAATATGAATTAAACGAGTACTTAATCTGTGTTAAAGAGATAATTGCATTTAGCTAACGCATGCTACATGGCATCTTCACCTGTGAGAGCAGAAGTGAAGAGGTCATTCTGATCTATCGAGAGAAGGTCAAAAGAATGTAGCAACTAGAGCGAGTAGTACTTCCAGAGATGGAAGCAACCTTGCGTTTATTACGTTTGTCTCTGTTCACCACAACACGTGGGAACACGGCCGATCACTGAAAGGTGTACGCTAAAGGAAAAACGGAACCGTACTTATAATTTTAACACAACCAAGGAACTTGCAATGTTTATATTAGTTATCTTTCTCTTTCTGCTCGTACATAAGACTTGTCATCGCATTACATGATCTCTATATAATCTTCACAGCCAGCCTTGACCTCAGTATCTTGTATCATGAAGCCTGTATCTTGTACCATCTTAGCTTAGGTTTACTGCATCTTATTTTATTATCGCATTTTACTGCTTTACTTTACTTTAACGCATATTTTAAATACTTGTACAAACTATACTTTTATTAAAATGAAAAACCTGGTCGCATGTATCATAAACATAACACAATAACCTCAAACAGTCCCTATGTTCGACCTCGGATCACACCGAGAAACTTGCGGTGGAATTATTGTAACGTGGTTTTGTATGTATGATATTCAATGCTCATGATGATGCGATACTATTACTATTTATGAGTTAATTAGAGATGCTCAAGTAGTATGCCCTGCATTGTCACAAGTTTCCTTACGATGGAACCAAGTGTAATTTTACCGCAAGTTTCTCGGTGTGATCCGAGGTTGAACACGGGGAAGTAGTGCCAGTTATTGCGGTATGTTCATGGTATATGTGACAGGTTTTTTCAATTCTTTATAAAAGTGTGTACAGTATGTAAATTACTGTAAAATAAAGGAAAGTAGTAGAATGCGATAAAACATGAAAATACAATAAACCTAACTAGATGTTACAAGATACAGGCTTTATGTGCAAGATACTAGGATTAAGGCTTGCTGTGAAGATTGTGCAAAGACGTGGGATGCGACAACAAGTCTTGTGAACAGATTAGAAAGAGAAAGATAAGTATTACAAACAACGCAAGTTCTTAATTGAATTGAAGGTATAAATACTGTTCCGCTCTTCTCTTGGCGTACACCTCTCAGTGATCGGTCGTATTTGCCACATGTCTGTGGTGAAACATAGTTTAACATAATGAACGCAAGGTTGCTTCCATGTCTGGAAGTACTGCTCACTTTAGTTAACGCACTCTTCTGACCTTCTCTCGATAGATCAGAATGACATCTTCACTTTTGCTCTCACAAGTGAAGATGTCGTCTAGCATGCTTTAGTTAAACGTATTTTATAACTTTAATACATATTAAGTTCTTGGTGATTCATATTGCTCATCAAGGGATTAAGAAAACATCATGAAGAAAGTGACTAATGGGTGAACGAAAATAGATAGAGAATGGTAAATGAAATCTATCGAAACATTTAGTATTTCTACTAAGTGTTTGATACATGATGTGTGAATGAAGAGATAAAGAAAATATGGAATACAATGAAAGAGAGATAGAACAAATACAATCCGGTGCCAATGTCTTGGCGCAGATTTGATGGAGATCTGCTTGCTGGATAGGATGGTTTCGATGGTAGGAAGAGCTTCCCTCTCAGGCTTGCTCCATCGGTAGCAGGAGTCTCTGCACAGACCTTCGATCGGGTATACAGCTAGTTAGATCTGAGATTTACCTCTCGGCCTTATCTCTTTCTCTTCCCGGATTTCTTCTTCTCAGCACTTAGTTCAGCCTTTTTCTCTCTAAAATTGTACAGCACTTAGCCCAGTATCAAATAGCATATTTTTCTCTGAATTCGTTGGGGTATTTATAGGAGAAGTTCCTTTGACTCCGGCCTTGTGGTCCCCACTTTTGTTATGGAAATTCTGAAGATGGAGGGATATTATTCCTTCTGTTATGCAATCAGACCGTCAAATCTGCACAATGGTTAGTTGTACATGTGTCTCAATCCTTCTCCTTTGCATTGCTCAACTGCATATTTCAATCATGGGTTTGCATGCGGTGTTTGTTTTTATTACCGCACACGGTCGAAGCATAACTCTGGACTGACTGTCGCATTGCGCCGTTACTTCGGTAATCATCTCTTCATGGTTGATCTACGGGAGCAATGTGCCACAGATGCGTTGATTAGTTTCTCATGAGCCTTGAGCGCAAGCGGTGACTTGGTCTCCTGCAAAACAGAGTAAAGTTTGGCTTGTCCTCCATCTTTTGGCGTTAGTGGGTGTAATTGCAAACATTTATAATTATTGTCATACTAGGTTAATTTTCATACAATTGGCACATAATTACTAACTTTTGGCTGCAATATCTAGATAAGGTGGCATAAATAACTCGTATTTCTACAAGTTATCAATTATACTTGGTTCCAACGTAAGGAAACTTGTGACAATACACAACATACTACAAGAACCTTCAGTAATAACACATATCTAGAAGTAGTATTGCATGAATTGAGTCAAGTCAGGTCATTATTGCATATCAATGGACTTGTATTCTTGCCTGAATCATTGCATAGTTTTTATCGTTACACATTGCGCTCATCAATCAAGAACGAAGAGACGATCAACGCAATGACGGCGCATGCGACAATCGATCAAGAGCTTAGCGATCAACGCAATTTCAACCCCATGCGGTAATAAAAAACAACACCACATACAGCGATAGATCGAAGATTTGAAGAGCAACTCATTTGTAGAAGATTCTGACAAGTGTACAACTTTCATTTGTGCATTTCTGACGGGTTGATTGCGCAACAGAAGGAATTTCTCATTCCGCCATTTCAGGAACTACCATAACTATATAGTGGGGACCACACATTCGAAGAGCCAAGGCCTCGCCTATAAATAGCTTCTTCAAATTCACTGAAAAACATACATGTATACATAGAGACGTGCATATACTAATTCTGAGAGGGAGGCTGGTCTGAAGCGACTGTCCAGAGTAGATCCGAGAGAACCACAAGACAAGGCCGAGAGGTGAGTCTCTGAGCAGAGAATCCTTCCAATTCTCGTAGTTGAAGCTCTATGCGATGGTCAATTCTACAGGGAAAGCAAGCCTGAGAGGGAAGCTTTCCTCTCCACCACTTCCACACATCGGCAAGCACAATCTCTGATCGGGATCTGTGTCAAGATGTTGACACTCTTTCCGTATTTGTTTCTAATCTCTATTTCATCTTCCGTATTCATCTTCTTTAATCTTTCATTCAAAACATGTATCAAACGCTTAATTTTAGAATTAAATGTTATGATCATCACCATTGTCATCTCTTTGTCTCTTTCCATACATCTATAATCCATTTTCGCCATGATGTGTTCTTAATTCCCTGGGTAAATAGTGGGAATTAAGCGAGTGAGTTAATTTGTGTTAAGGAAATAATTAAGTTTAGCTAAAGCATGCTCGACAGCATTTCACTTGTGAGAGCAGAAGTGAAGATGTTATTCCGCCTATCGAGAGAAGGTTGGAAGAATGCATTAACTAAAGCAAGAAGTATTTCCAGAGATGGAAATAACCTTACGTTCATCAGGTTCATCTCTGTTTCACCATAGAGATATAGGAACGCGGCCAATCACCGAGAGGTGTATGCCAAGGGAAAGTGGAACCTTAGTTCGTCTTTAACATGATTAAAAAATTTGTGATGTCCTTACTCTTAACTCTTTCTCTTTCTGCTTCATTCATAAGACTTGCCATCGCATACATCGATTCTTTGTACTTCACAGTCAGTTCTCGACCTCAATATCATGTATCATGTATCTTGTATCAATTATCATAGTAGCTTAGACTTTATTTTATTAACGCATTTTTAGTTTCTTCGCAATTTATATTTCTGTATAAACCAACATTCTTTATTCATTATTAAAAACCAATCGCATGTATCACATAAGTATCACATTAACGAAAACAATCCCTATGTTCGACCTTGGATCATTCTGAGAAACTTGCGTTGGAATTATAATTGGATTCTCTGCAAGGAAACTTGTGACACGCACTACTTCACCGCATAGTACGAGCATATCACTATCAACACATAGACTTAGAACGTAGTATCGCATGAATTATCTTTATCGCAAAGTACTTGAGCGCACATAGCACATCATTCGTTTCATCACTAGCCATGCATTAGAGTAGATAAAGAGATTAAATTTATGTCATCAAGTTTATGGCAACATGAACTTGAATCATTTTCATCATCAGTAGTGTGTATAAGCAATACATAACATACACATCACAACATACATTTCGTATCCTTACACTTGTGTATTCATTCGTGTTCATATTTTTCCACATGCTTAAAGATATAAAAATAACGTTACAAGTTTATGGCGCCGTTGCCGAGGATTGGTAACGGTTAGTGTTGAATACTTTTATGGTATGTTGCAGGACAGATCTCTTTGTACTATCTATTTAACGCGAAGAACAGGTTGACGATTTATGAGTACTGGAATTGATCCAGAAATTCTAAACTGACCCAGAGATCAAGTGTATTTTTCGCACAGGAACACATCAGAACCAAATTAAGCGCTTGAATTTCAAGACCTACGGTTGCAGAGAATGCAAGGTTTAAGATAAGGTCGATCGTGCTTCAAATGATCCAAAATGCGGGACAATTTGGATACAAGTTGAAGACCCGCATGCTCATTTGACCAGCTTCGTAGAAATGTGCAACGCATTATGCATACCTGGTGTGACTCCCAAAGGAATTAGATTGTATCTCTTCCCATACACACTGCGGGATGAGGCAAGGAAGGAGCAATGTCCTTGATGACATTGTGCAGGCAAGCTTGACCGCCTGCAGAGGTGTGGATTACGGTAATCATGGGAAAATTGTCTTTAAATCCATATCTCTAAAATCTTAATTGCTTTCGTAATTGCTTTCCTTTATTGCTTTATACATTACGTTATTTATTGTTTTCTTAAACTAGCTTTTATGGCTTTATGAATTTACTTTTCATTTAATTCAATTGTGTTAATTTCCGTGCATTATTTCAATTTCCTTACTTTCTACATTAATTGCGTTGTTTTAAATTCTCTATGAATGATTGTTTAAAGGGAAGTGAATACCGCAAAGTCCTAGTGACTTGCGTTGTTGATGAAAAAAAAAATAAAATAATAACAACCAACATCCAGTATGCATTGCGATGATGGGTGCATCTTATGCTAACAAGATACACTTTGCGTTCATCTTTCACAAATGCATTGCGCTGAGGGGTGTATTGCGCACGTATGTATTTTTCGTCCGTCCTTAGCAAAAATGCACTATATCGAGGTAGTGTTGCACCAGTAGAAATACTGTGTGCCCGTCCTCCAGAAATGCATTGAGCCGAGGGGTGTGTTACACTGATACATGTGTTGTTGCTCGTCCTCTGCAAATATGCATTTGCGTTAATGGAGGCATTGCGTTAATTTTTAACCTTACACCCATCTAAATAAAACACAAAAGACAAATTATTTTTGTAAATAGAGTAGTCCAATCGTTTAGGCTTCCAAGGACATGATGACTTAGCAGATGAAAGGACGTACTTCTCTGCTAATTCATAAATGTGAGAAGCGCGGTGGCAGGCTTTTTGAGTATCTCGAGGCCTACCACGTAGAATTTGCGTTGGGCCCATCAAGGCCCAACCTATAAATTCCCTCTTCCTCCAGCTGAGGTAGTCTACTTGAATCTTTTGCAAATAAAAACCCTAAGCGCAGCTCTGCATACCCAGACCTTCGAGTTTTCTTCCTAAACCCTAAGAACTTTCCCAACTCTTTCACTCACCACAGCTATGGCTGATCAATCTTCCAATTCATCCTCTTTACCCTCATAACCTTCCCCAGCTCAAATCACTGCAAGAGAGGCGACATTCCTTGGAGCAAGCCGCTGCCTCGTCGCCCAGCGAAAACCCATCCCACGAATCGCCGGAAAACCTCGGTGAAAGCCTTTAGTAGCCAGACCACTCCAACTCAGAGAGGGGTCAAGCACGGAGAGTGCCCTACTCCCAACACTGTCATCTGAAAGTGAGAAGAAGAGAAGGGATGACAGAGAAGTGTTTAGGAGTATTCTGAGTAATATGGAGAAAGAGGGGGGCTACCCGAAGCTGAGGTTGTTAATCAACCATTAACTTCGGAGAAAGAGATGGAAGAAGCTTCGAGAAGGAGCGCTTTGGCAGTTTCGAATCCTAAGGAAACTGTTCACACAGAATCCTATGAGGGACCCTGTAAAGCCCGAACCCTAATTACTTTAAGTAAGAGTAAGTAATGTGATATCTTTTAATGAGTTAAATGAAGCCATGTTTTAAGAGGGATAGAGGATAGAAACAAGAAGAAATAAGCTCTTGTGTAGCTAAGTGTAAACCTCGAATTTTAAGTTTCCTAGATAAGTATGTTTAGCCAAAGAAATGAAATATTAAATATCTAATAAGTGAAAATTCATGTTATTTATAGAAGTGGTGGAGAAAGGAAAAGAAAAATATATTAAATAAGGAAGCCCATTTATTGGCTTGGGCTGGAGGCACTAAATATGAGGTGACGTGGTGGTTACTCCTTGAACTCGGGAGGCGGTAGGAAGATTAAAAGAAAGTGGAACTTCGAAAGTTTGGTTTTGGCAATTTACATGAGCAAATTTAGTGAAATCGGTGCCATTTGAAAGCTGGGAGAATCTAGTTTTCGAGATTGTCTTGCCGGAGAAATATTGCAAGGGAAGAAGAACAAAAAGTAAGAAATTTGCAGAGGAGGCAGAATCTTGGGTTAATCAGGGCCCGAGGTGAAGATTGGACGCTCTAGGCCAAAATATAAGGAAGTTTTAGTTAAAATTTTAAGGTAAACTCAATTCTAAACAAGTTTGTAGAATGACGTTTCTTCAAAAGAGGTATGGATTTTGAGTTATGAATTTTGGAAGTTGTAATAGAGAATCTATGCATAAGCAGACAGCTGCTTGGGAAGAACAAGCAAATAGCTCACCGTGGAGAGTTATAGCGAGATATGGAGAATGAGGATCTCGCTTATGAAGGAAATCTCGCTAATTTTATGCTGACGTTCTCGCTCAAGAAGGAAATCTTGCTAGAAATTGGGCTGAATCTCGCTGGTATGGTGAGTATCGCTACGTTGAAGTTTGTTAAAGAAATGCTTGATCTCACTCATGATGAGGATCTCGCTCATGAGGAGGATCTTGCTCATGAGGAGGATCTCGCTTATAATGAGGATCTCGCTAGTAATGTTGTTTCGTTGAAGAAAGTCCCATTAGTAAATGAACTTTTGAGGTATTCTGCTAAGAATTCTGAGGAATTTAACTGGGAATTATGTCCTTTCAGGCCAAGAAAAGCTAGGAGAGGCGTATAACCCATTACGAGCCCCGACGAGCTGTGAGTGACTATGTGATGATTTAATGTTTTAATGATTTAGAAACTATGATTTCTTTGAAATTATTTCTCATGCTTAAGTGTTTAAATCAAGTTTCAAGCAACATATGTTTGAAACTATTTCTCATGCTAAGTAAAGCATTTTTTCCATCGAAATTGACATTATTTAAGTATATTATCTTGTCCAAATACTTTTAACATGTCTTAGTAACTCCATTTGATGATGAACCAGTATGATGATTTGAGCACTAAGCTTTAGTGTTTAACTAAATGTTTGACTAGTTATATGACGGATACTGAAGGACAATGAGAAGGTATCCTAATCAAGTACCTAAGGTATGAAGGTACTCAGTTATAAACACGTGCACGTACTTATGACATCGAATGATTAAGCAAGGTTATTCTTATGCTAGATTCTATGTGATTCCAAGCAACTTATTTCTATGATTGAAAGTGTGATCAACGCATGATGTTACTAATGTATGAAGTTTTCCAAGTATGTTTTCCATGTCTACGCTTGCTATTGATTTTACAAGCTAGTTCAACACGATTTAAGCCAACTCATTTTACACAATATGAAGCATGCGTTAGGGTTAAAGCTAAGGTTGAGTGAAGCTTGATGTACTAGGTTTAGATACCTAAGATTGCCAAAGTATATGTGGTTGTATTCCTAAACTCAATGGAAAGGAATACTGAGGGTAAGAAAAGTATCTGAATAAATGTACCTAAGGTGTTGATGGTATATAGAAACCTCCATGTTCACGTAGGTAGTTTTGAAGGAGAGACTGAGGTATGGGTCTCTAAGGCCATAAACCATTAAAGAGAGGCCAAAGCATGGGTCTCGTGGCTGATGTTGGCTTTACAAATGATGTCTTTATTTTCCTTATGCGATACTACTTCTAGATATGCGTTATTAATGAATGTTCTTGTAGTATGTTCATTGTCACAAGTTTCCTTGCGTTGTAACCAAGTATAATTCCACCGCAAGTTTCTCGGTGTGATCTGAGGTCGAACATAGGGACTATTTGTGTACAAGTATTTAAACATGTGATAAAGTCTGTAAAGCGATAAAAATGCTATAATAAAATAAAGTGCACTAAAATAAACCTAAGCTCTGATGATTCAAGATACAGGTTACATGATACAAGATATTGAGGTTGAGTCTAACTATGAAGATTATACAAAGATCGTGTTATGCGGTGGCAAGTCTTATATGCGAAGCAGAAAGAGAAAAGATAACTAATATAAACATCGCAAGTTCCTTAATTGCGTTAAAGACATGAGTGTGGTTCTGCTTTTCCCTTGGCGTACACCTCTCAGTGATCGGCCGCATTCCCACATCTCTGTGGTGAAACAGGGACGAACGTAATGAACGCAAGGTTGCTTCCATCTCTGGAAGTACTTCTTTCTTTAGTTAACGAATTCTTTTAACCTTCTCTCGGTAGATAAAAATGGCATCTTCACTTCTTCTCTCACAGGTGAAGATGCCGTCTAGTATGCCTTAGCTAAACACATTTATCTCTTTAGCACAGATTAAGTTACTCGTTTAATTCATATTAATCACCAAGGGATTAAGAAGTCTTCATGGAGAAAGCGATAAATGGAGGAACGGAAGTAGACAGAAAAATGGAGATGAAAACGATCAAGACATTCAATAATACTATTTAGTGTCTGATACATGATTTGCGAATGAAGAGATTAAGAAGATGAAATATAGTTGATGAATAGAGTTTGAAATGAATACAAATAAGCGCCAACTTCTTGGTGTCGATCTGGATGGAGATTTCTCTTACCGGCTTTGATGGATAGTGTGGGTTGATGAGCTACCCTCTCAGGCTTGCTTAACCGATAGCAAGGATCTAAGTACAAAGCTTCACGGCGGGGATTTGGCAGAATCACATTGAGACTCACCTTTCGGCCTTGTCTCTTCTCTGCCCGAATTTCCTCCGATCAGCACCCAGCTCAGCCTCTCTCTTAGTAGCCTCGTATTACTTACCCCATATTAAGTATATCTTTCATTGAAATCCATGAGTGTATTTATAGGTGAAAAGCTTTGACTCTCTGACTTGTGGTCCCCACTTTGTTGTTATGGAAAGTCCAAAAATGGTGGAAAAAATATTCCTTCTGTTATCCAATCAGATCGTCAAATATGCACAATAGTTAGTTGTACACATGTCGCAATCCTCCGCATTTGCGTTGCTCAATTGCATCTTTCGATCGGGTGTCCACATGCGATGTTGTTTTTATTGCCGCATGCGATTGAAGTTCAGCTCTGGATCGACTGTCGCATTGTGCCATCATTGCGTAGATCATCTCTTCATTGTTGGTTAACGGGCACAATGCGACGGAGATGCGTTGTTCAGTTCGTCTTAAGCCTTGATCGCAAGCGGTGACTTGGTTTCCTGCAAAACAGACTTGAAATATCTTTTCTACCATCTTGATGGTGTTAGTGGGTGTAAGTGCGATAATTTATAATTATTTATATTTCTTATCTAATTTTCATACAATCGACGCATATTGACTCTCTTTTGGCCGCAATATCTGAATGAGGCAGCATAAATAACTTCTATTTCTACAAGTTATCAGCTGATAACAGACGTTGGGAGCTAGAGCGATGTATGCTCGTTCTCAACTAAGGAATAACGATGTTTAATGGTGTTTAAGAGATTTTATCAATTTTTATGTTTAAAGAAAGTTGCTTGAGATGCCCAACGATATATTCAAAGAGATCGACGTAGGGATCTTTCCTAGCCATATTTTAGTGTGAACAGGTTGAAGTAGAGGTCTCATCTGGCCATGGCATGGCATTGGGAATTAGAGCGATGAATGTTCATTCTCAACAAAGATTTAGGTTTTAGATTCAATGGTTTTAAAGGTTTTATATACACATTTGTTTGGCATATTTTAGTTCCAGTATTATGTTTTCAATTTTTTGGTTTAAGCATGAGATTCATGTTTTTATTAAGTCACTTACTAGGCTTCAAGCTCATGTTTTCAAATGTTTTCATTTTCAGGTAGCGATCAGTTCCCAAAAGACTTTTGATAGGTTGAAGGAATTGTAATTGAAGACCTGTATTAGTTAGTTACACATGTGTCTATCTAGTGACTAGTATTCTAGATGAGGCTCACTAAGTTGTAATATTTATGGATGAATAATGCTGCGAAACCCTATAATGTAAATTTGTTAAGTTATGGGTTAATATGTTGGTATATTGAGTTGATATGTATGTATTCAGGGTTTGAGTAAAATTTAACAGGTTAGATAGGCAGTAAATGCCAGCAAAAGAGGCTGGTAAATGCTGCAGTCACCATTTTATCCAGGTTAAGAGGGTAATCTGAAGTGGGGTGTGATAGACCCGCCAAGGTTGCTTTGGAGGAAGTGGTGGTGGAGAAGCAGCCTGAAAAGGCTGAGGAGAAGAAGAACAACAACAGCAAGGAGAAGAAGACAAAAGGTGATGAAGAAGCCCAGCCAAGGAAGTAGAAGAAATAAAGAAAATCAAGTGAAAAGAGGGAATGCAGGTGAGAAGAGAAGCGCTTGAAGAAGAAGGAAGAAAAGAGAAAGAGGGCTGAGAGCCCAGAAATCGACGAAGAATCAACCACTGCAAAGGTGGATGAGGTGGTGTCGACGCAACAAAGAGAATCAGCGCAACCTGAAGAGGCATCAACGCAAATAAGAACGGTTGCAACTGACAATGGAGAGGATCCAGACATCACCCCTCTTATGCGGTGTCGCAAGGAGAATGCGCCGCAAGGGTCAACAAACGACCCAAAAATTTTGCAATGTGCATTAGAAGAGAAGGAAAGGAGAAGAAGAGAGGAAAAAGACAAACAAGAAAAGATGTTGCGGGCACAACAAATCATCGTAGAATGTGATTTAAGAAGAAAATTACACGATGAAGAAGTGTGCCGCAACAACGCAATCTCGGCAGAAGAAGAGAGAATAAGGCTCGAGGAAGAACAACACATATTGCTGGCCTCAGAGAAATTTGAAAGAGAAATGAGAGAAGAAGAAGAGGAAGAAAAGAATAAGAAGGAAGATAAGGAGAAGAGGTGCAAAGCAAATGTTCAGCACATAAGAGAAAAGAAAAGTAAAGAAATTGTGGAGTGGGAAAATGAAAAACACACAAGGAACAGGAACGGAGACAAAGACAAACATCTCGCCTTGCGTTGGCAAAAGAGAAAGGAAAAGCGAAAGTGGAAAGCAGTGAGCCTACATTGGCTAAAGGACGCCCATCAAAGAAGAAAGAGAATGACGAAATGATGATGGAAATGGGGTTCTTTCCTACGCCAACACCGCTACCAGACTTAATTACAAGCGTTGTGTTAGAGCATGGGTGGGAAATATTCTTCCAGTGCCCATCCATTGTAATCCAAAGGAGAGGTAGTGCCTTTTAGTGCAAGGGACATCAATGAGTTTTATCAGATGAAGGACATCTCGGAGGCGCCGGGGAATAAAATTATTGATGATCCCACAGAAGAGCAAATGGAGGATGCGCTGAAGATATTAACACTGTAACACCCCAGACCAAGGATTTGGAATCTGGATTCGGCCCCTAATGGCCCCGACATTCCCCTACATCCCTTACGACCTGGCTATGTCATCCTCCCTTCTTCCTTCCTTCTTCCCTTGTCTTGAATACTTTAGAAGTGAAAGTTGTCCCCATAAACCAACACGGATCTTTTCAGCATGGTTTGTCCTCACTCACATGCATCCTAGGAAAATTCCCAGGAGGTCACCCAATATAGGATTGCTCCAAGCTAAGCACGCTTAACTTTGGAGTTCTTATGATTGAGCCACCAAAAAGGAAGGTACACCTTGTTTGTATAGGTAGTAACTTTCAATTCTTTTAAGCCTTTCTTAACCATACTTTTATGTCCTCAGGATCCCTCTCGTTCGGATGTGATATCGGTTCATTCATGTACTCCTCTTAAACTCGGGTCATTACATGCCCACCAGCTTCCGCTTGGTTCATCCCCAGACCACATCTTACTAGGAGAGTTCCACTCTGATACCATCTGTCGCCCCAGACCCANATTACATGCCCACCAGCTTCCGCTTGGTTCATCCCCAGACCACATCTTACTAGGAGAGTTCCACTCTGATACCATCTGTCGCCCCAGACCCAGGATTCGGAATTCAGATTCGGCCTCTAATGGCCCCGAAATTCCCCTACATCCCCTACGACCTGACTATGTCATCCTCCCTCACTTCCTCCCTTTGTCGCACAAGCCACCAGACCTGCATGCCACCGGTCGCACTGCTAGATCTTGCCCAGTCGGTCTGAATCACCACCGCTACTCCAGCCCCTAACCGCCACATTCCGTCGCTGTCTCTCAGTAGCTTAAGCCGCTGCCGCCTCCGGCTGATTCCTCCACCATCCATCGCCGTACTACCTATCTTCTATTGCGTGGGTCTTCATCGGACTCTTAGATTTTGGTAAGATCTATTTTGTGGTTGGATTTCTTGAAAGATTTTGGATGCCCACTAAGTTGGATTAAAGATTAAATTAGTCACATTATCTTGATTTTAGATTTGAGCTTGGGAAATTACAGCAACGACTGTCCAGTGGATTCAAGATCGTTCGACGAGAGTTTTGGTGAGAGTTATAGTCCTTATTGTTGGCTTGTGGGCACGCTTTGATTATTGAATTAAGTTGACTTAATCCTTGTATCTTTAAGGTTCCAAGTTGTCGCCCATTGGGAATTAAAATCTCTTGGAAGGAGATTTTTGAGTGGTTGTTAATTAAGTTCATTGGGTAAGCTTTTGGAGTATTGTGGTTTTGAATTTGAGGTGTCGCAATTATTGTTGGATTGAAATTTTATGGTTGTATTCGTATGGTAGGGTCGTTACTTCAAATCGCGGTCATCATTTGGTTGTCGGAGTTTATCTGTGGAATTTCGATTAAGGTAAGTAATCTTACCATTGGAATTGCCCACGGGCCAGGTTTTATTTGTATGCTCGCATGTTAAGTGTATGCTATGGTAAATGTTAGCATGTTGACTGATAGTATGACTTGAATCAAGTATGTTCTGGCACGAGTTCTGTTTTGTTTAAATATACACCTAGGTACTTGATCGTTAGTATTAGGTGGTATGTGTTTCCCTATGTTGATATCTGATCTACTGATGTTGAGGCATACTTGTATGTTGTGGAACTATGATGTTAGTATACAGGAATGTCATAGAATATGTTGTTGAGGATTATGTGTATGTGGTAGAGCCATGGTATCGAGGATTACATGTATGTCATAGATTCGTACGGTGTTGATTTTTGAATATTGAGACTGTGTGAATGTCCACACTGATTACTTAGATGCTCACAAATTTTGTGTTTCCTTCGGGATTCACCAGTTTGTGTTTCCTTCGGGATTCACCAGTTTGTGTTTCCTTCGGGATTCACCAGTTTTTGTTTCCATCGGGATTCACCAGTTTATGTTTCCTTCAGGATTTACCGGTGTGTCTCCTTCGGGATTCACCAGTTTTTGTTTCCTACGGGATTCACTAAAGATAGTGGGCATACGTAACTACAGTAGGATACGACTCATACTTTTACCTGTTTCATGTGTGTATATGTGCCATAGGTGGGTATCTAGAGGATATAGATGCCTAGCCTGACTCATAGTGTGGGGTTACTTACTGAGTATTTCATGCTTATTCTTTCTTATGTTGACGTTTCAGGTAATGGGAGAGATGCACCGACGATGGCGTAGCGGAATTCGTGATCGTGCCACTGGGACCAGTTTTTACGCTTCCGCATCATGACATTTAGAGTCCTTATTTTTTTTCCTTAATGTTTAGTTTTACTATCTTAAACTTATTATTAAGGATTATTTCTTTTATATACTTTTAATAGTCTTTACGAATTATGGGTACCCTATTATTGTTTTAACAATTGCATTTAATAAATGTCTTTTAACTTCTCTTGTTTAATTAACATTTATTTCAACATAATTGATTGTCGTTTTAAATTTTATGCATGCATTTATTTTAGTAACGATCTAACCAAAGTCCTAGGGGGTCGAGTTGTTACAGTTGGTATCAAAGCCCATGTTTTGGGTTCTGTAGACTGACTTACTATGTAAGTCTAGATAGTCCCTGTGGCCAGTAACGGATTCCTCGTCATCGCCAGGTACGTTCTACTAATGAAAGTTTCCATGTATATATGAGGACAGTGATGTAATGTTTTAAATGCATGATGTTTGAGAAAGGCCCAGAAATAGTTAGTTAATGTACGAATTTGTGACAGGACATGGCACCTAAATGTAGAACAAGGAAAAAAGTTAGAGAAGAAATGCAAGCGGAGAGAGAGGGGAGTAGTCAGACTGCTCCGGCGACGCCAATTTCGCCTATGACCCAAGTGGATGAAAAGGCAATGGAAGCCCAAATTAGTGAAGCTGTTGCAACCGCTCTGATGGGGAAGCTGCAGGAAACTGATTCCGTAGCACGATGGTAGGACAGCTGCCCAGACCCAGGCTCAGGAGGAACCGATGCCACCCGAGCCGTTACGACAACCCGTCTGTATGACAAGGACATGCAGGGCCTGTCTCTCGAGGCCAAAACATTTAAGGGATTTCTGGAAGTATGACCCTCGCCCCTTTGATGGATCGTTAGGGGACCCCACCAAGTCAGAACTGTGGTTGTCATCCATCGAGACAATTTTCCATTTTATGAGGTGCCCAGAAGAGCACAAAACTGCAATGCGCAGTCTTCATGCTGACTGGTAACACGGCAATCTGGTGGGGTCGGCAAAAAGATGTTCGATATTTGAGGTGACCTTGCAATCTGGGAGTGAGAGGATGAGATGAAGGCCTAGTACCCGGAGCTTTTTCAAGGATGAACTTTCGTGGACGAAAGTTCTTTGAGGAGGGAAGAATGTAACATCCCGCACCTTTTTTTACTATTATTTAATAATGTAATTTTTTTCCTTTTTCAGTAATTTTCCTTAGTTGAAGGGCATGTTTGAATTTTGAATTTAAAGTATAAGTGCGAGGGTTTAAGTGTTTTCGTGGAAATTATTAAAAAATTATTCAATTTTCAAATTCAATTTGAAAAGTTATGGCAGGAATTAAATATTTTTGGAAAAATGAAAGGAATTAAATAGTATAAAGTGGGCACTCAATGGTCCGCCGCCGAGCGCCCCGCCCCTCACAGCCGTCCGCCGCCGCCGAGCCCTCCTCACATCTCATGAAAGGCATCAAAACCGATTGAAACCGGGCACTCAATGGTCGGTATCTATGAAAGGCATCAGAACCCTTGCGTCCAATAAACTGCTTCTTGAAACACGGCTTTGGGTGTATTTGGTGAAAAGGTGACTCGTCCCGATATCTCATGACAAAACAGTTTCGAAGGAAAGAGTAATGGCCACATATTACATTGCACACGACATTTCAATTTATGTAGGCCAACTGATTGTAAAGCAAATTCGAGGTTTCGTGGGATGTGTAGAGGTCAGTATTTCTTCCCTTAGATAGTTTCAAGCTTATGCCTCTCATTGGGTGTAGGTATTGTAGAAGAACCAATGCCAGAAGTCCATGGCCTCATCAACATCAAGATTTTGAGAATGCTTCTCAAAGATTCCCCTCATTTCCCCGAGCTTCCACTGAACAGGCCCATTATTGATTTGAATGCGCCGCAGCAGCAAAATCCCAAGAAACAACGCAAGGTTGACAAGGTTAAGGAAAAAGTCCAAGAGCCATCACTGCAAGATCAAATACCCTTGGACCCCTTACCTTTGGTTATTCGTCCTCCAAGCCCTACTACAGAACCCCTTCCCCACTCCCTGAACATTTTACAAGTCTCCTCCTCGCTCCTGATTCACCCAATGCATTTCCAGCAGCTCTGTCACACCCCACCCAAAACCACCCTCTTAGCCTAGGAAAGGGCGTGACTGCAACAGTTATCAACCCTGTGGCTGACACTTATTGCCTAATAACTCTTGTGGAATAACTCTGATACCAAAATATAACTTAAGTACAGCAGAATGCCTTTAGGCCCACAATTTATTATGTTAGAAGCACAACATATTTAGAGTCATTACAACATTAGATTCACAAGTCCTAAAACCCATAAACCCTAGTCCCTACATGAACAACAGTAACATGTGTACTATATTAATAGTAACCACCTAACAGACGAGTTACAAATCTCATTATCCTTTAGTGGCAGAGCAGATGTAGAGCTATCTTAGAAAACATTTGAAAATGGGGTGAGCTTGCGCCCAGTGAGTGACTTAATAAAGGTAATCGATTCTCATGAAAAATCTCAAATAATAGTTCAAACTGAAATATAAGCTTTTATAGTACTTGTACTGCAGTGTAAACATTTTTCAAGCATAAAGCATATAAAGTTATTTTAGTCATAAAATAGTAAAACTATTTCTCAGTTGAGAATAACCCTTACTGTGAATAAAACAAACCAACACCAACTACTAGTCAAGAGAGAACCCTTTTGCTCAATCTCTGACTCTACCTACGTGCACGTGGCCATACTAAGTATTGTCATACCTTAGGTACTTCTGTTCAGATACCTTCTCAAATGTCCTTCAGTATCTGGTTGGTTTTGTACCTTCTCAAACTTCCTTCAGTACCAACAGATACCTTCTCAAATGTCCTTCAGTATCTAGTTGGGCAGATACCTTCTCAAATGTCCTTTGGTATCGCGTTTTAAGTAAAACTAGTCATAAATGACTTTCTCTTTAAAGCATGTAAAGTATAACACATATAAAAACATGGATTTAAAGGTATAAATGCATGTTGAGTATATTTAACACATATAAATCACTTTTCAACAATTTCTCACACATGCATGTGTTTAAAACATAACTCATGGTTTTCTTGGAATTCACTTTGTAAAACTAGCTGGCATGAGAATAATCTTCTTTAAAACATGCTTTCTATAACACTTTTTAAGCAAATGTTTTAGTCAAAACCTTTTAGCCACTCACCTTGATTGCTTAGGAGCTTTTCACTCTAGTAGCTTCCTTTTCTACCTCGGGCTCCCTTTTCAACCCTAGCTTAGATTACTCATGGTTATAGACCTTATTTTGTGATACGTTCTTCTACAAACATGTTATAAAATGTCTCAGGAAGCTTACCTTAAAATATGAGCTCATAAATTCTTGTGGTTTTGCCGAAATCACAAAATCTTCAAGAATGGCTCAGACTGATTCGATAGCCTGACCCTTCTATTCTCTTCTTAGTTTCCAGCCCGATCCCTTCGAGATTTTCTTCTATAAGCCCTATCTTGAAAACTAGAATTTTAGAGCTTTCAGGTGGATTTGGAATCACTCCAAACACACGAGTAAATTCGGAGAACTCCTTGTCCCAAGTTGATGCGTCCTTCTCAGACTTCACTGTCCAATGCGTCCTCTATGTCTAACGCATGGATATGGCTCCAATGCAAGGTTTGCTCACTCTCTCACTCTTCGGTATTTCTGAATTGTGAACTAAAAATGAAGTATCATGGCTCTATTTATAGGTGTCCAAACCTTCTCTGGAGTTGACACCACCTACTTGGCTGCATGGCCAAGTGTCTCCTTCTCATCCCATCAACGCAATGCTGTGGTTATCGCAAGCTAAGTGTCTTCTTCCCACGTTGCCAACGCATGGGTCTCCAATCCGATGCCACCACCTCAAATTCTTAAGGCTTACGGCTTTCCTCCCAAGAAGACACATCATTTTGATGATGTTATCCTGATGATTTCATCCTTGTATGCGTCCAACTCTTGGTTGCTCAACGCCTAGTCTATAAGCAATGCATAGCCTCTACCCAATGCATAGCAAGCCAATTCACTATCATGACAATTCAACTTAGCCATCACAAGGGTCTAACCCTCACCAACGCATAGGGTGACCATCCATTCTTGACACATGGCTCACTCGCACGACTTGCTTGGCATGGGCGCATCAGGTTGGCAACCAACGCATAGGCGTGCTGCATAGGGTTGCCGCTTGATGCATGGGCACGCTGGTCGCTCAACGCATGGGCGTGCTTGGCTGCATGGGCTCCGCACGGTGCCTTGACGCTTGGCCGGGTGCTTAGGCACATGGGCGTGCTGCTTCAATGCGTGGGCATGCGGCGTGTGCTGGCCATCGCTCGCTCACTCGCATGGGCGCATGGCATGGGCTGCATGCTTGGCTGCATGGTAGAGCACCTCGATACACGACATGCTACTTGGCAGGGTGCTCACCACATGGGCGGCCATTCGGCAGTGTGCTCAACACAAGGGCGTATCCACTTGATGCATGCATCCGACCGGGCTGCTCGACGCATGGCGTGGGCGCTGGCCGAGGTTGCTCGATGCATGGCATGGGTGCTGGCCAAGGCTGCTCGATACATGGCCTGGGCACTGGCCGAGGCTGCTCTCTGCATGTCTGTCTTTCCATGCATGCCTCGCCCACCCGTGTGCCTTCCAATGCATAATCTCCTTTTTCCTTCTTCAGCCGCATGCCTTTACCAACAACTCTTCCAACGCATCAACACCACTCTAACACACAAAATTCTATACTTAACCAAATTTCCAAAATTTTCCCCAAAAGTTAACCTTCCAAATTTCCTCTTTTTTTCTAATTTCCACTCTTTTCTCTACCATTTCACCCTAGTTTCCACATCAACCTACTCATCACACTAATCTCAATACGGAACATTCTCAAGTAGAGAAATTGGGATTCGGGGTTCACAAGCTCCCTCCTCCCCTTCATCTTCACCGCATTTTTCCCCTCCACCGCCGCATGTTAACGACCCACACGATTTGGGTGAAGGCACGTCTGCTCAACCCCAAAATTTTGATGGTGAAACATTGCAGGCACAGCCCACCGTCGCATCCCTAGCTGCTGAACTTGTTGTTATGCGTTCTCTTCTCTCTCATCAATATGACTTCTTCTGCCAACGAATAATGGAGTTACACGAGCTCCAAGCAGAGTTGCAACGCAGTGTTGCGATGACAAGGTAGGTGCTGATCAACATTCAACGCAATATCCACACGATCCACATGAACCAAAGGCAAGTGGCAGAGCACAACCATGAGTACTTCAACTTTTTTACAGCCTATCTACATGGTCCCATGGTGCCTTCGCATTTACAACAACATCTGCACTTTGAAGAAGCTCCTCGTGTTCCTCCATAAAATCCTCCTCCTGAGCCTCCTGAACCACCTTCTCAATAAATCTACAAAATTTTTTGTTGCAGTCATTATTTCATTTTAATTCATTTCATTATTTTTGTATATAGAAGCTATTCCTTGATTCTTTGTACATGCTCAAATTTTGTATTGCGGTATTTGTAATTCTTTGTATACTTGGTTAATTTTTAATACAACTGAGTAACTATTCTTTCCATATGCGTTAGCCTCTTATTTATCATCCTTTGTCAATTATTGCGATGTTCTTTATCTTTTATTTTGCGTTATTCATTGCGCTGCCATGATGAGTAATATGCATACCCTTAGCAACATTTCTCATACTTTGCACTTTCTGACTAACACTTTGATAATTCGTAGCAATAGTATTGCTTTACCTTTTATCCTTCAAGACTCTGCTCAAACCTTCTTTTCAAAGTTTTGACTAAGTGTTTTGTCTATTCTGTCCAAAACAACGCAATGAGGACCTTGCGCATCTCTAAATTTGCGGGTGGGGAAGATCTAAGCAGACGCGATCAAGCAGATGCGGTTATCATTAGAAAAATGCATTCACCATAAAAAAAATAATAATAAAATAAAAGAATTTTTTTTTTTACAAACTCCAATGTCAGCGCAAGGGAAAATCCCAACCTGATAAGAGTTAAGTCGTGAAAGGAACCTGCTCATAGTTGGATGATCGCATGACACCCTTGGGAGCAAGCCAAAATAAAGGTGGGTTTCCAAGAACGATGCAATATAAAAAGAAAAAGAAAAAAAACGAGAGAAAAATAAGAATATAAAAGACAACTCCTCTGACCAGCAAAAGTAAAACTTAGCTGAAAATCAAGAGCTGAAGTTGAGATTGGTACACAACCGTAGTTGGATGTTCGCATGACACCCGTGGGAACAAGCCAAAACGAAGGGTGTAACCATGATCAACAGTCTCTAATAAAATGACGTAAACTAGACCACCACATAAAGACGCACCAAGTTGTTTTTGCAAGAAGAGGTAAACATTCTTTTCAAAAGAAGAAGGGAATTTTTTAGTAGAGATTTGTTGTATAAAAGAATAAAGTTGTGGAGAGAGAAAGAAAAGAGCCCAGCCAGATTACTCCCATTGCGGCTGAACCTGAAATTGCAGTGACGTAATAAGAAGAAGGAGAAAATGAAGCAATCAAGCCAGAAGTTGTGTCGACCTCAAAGCCAACAAAGAAGGGGACCGCGAGAGTGCAATTACCACCTTTCCCGCGAAGACTAACAAAGAAAAAGAATGAAGAGGTACAGTACCAATGCTTCCTGTCTATGTTAAAACAATTACATATTAATATTCCATTCGGTGAAGCGATTGAGAAGATGCCTGCCTACGCAAAGTTTCTAAAGAAGATGGTAACCAAGAAGAGGGGCATTTGTAAGTTTGCCACGGTGGCTTTGACGAGTTCGAAATCAATAATTCCACCGAAGATGAGCGATCCCGGGAGCTTTACTATACCTTGCTCCATAGAAGGACTGTACATCTGGCAAGCCTTGTGTGACCTTGAAGCCAGCATAAATTTGATGCCTCTGTTGATCTTTAAGCAGCTGGATGTGGGGCAACTTGTGCCCATGATCGTGACTCTCCAACTGGCCGATAGATCTCTAGTCCATCCAAAGGGAAAGGTGAAGGATGTGTTGATCACCATTGACAAATTTATCCTACCAGTTGATTTCATCATCTTGGATTATGAGGCCGACAAAGATGTGCCCATCATTTTAGGGCAACCATTTTTATCAACAGGTCGTGCTCAGATTGATGTGCATAAAGGGGAGATCACTTTGAGCATAAATGGAGAGAAGCTCAAGTTCAACATAATCTATGTCATGAAGTTTCCTGACGAAGAAAACCTACATGACTTAGACGACGACCATAATTTGTTTGAAGAAGAAAAGTTTGACGAAGAGAATGAAGAAAAAGATGTCAGCACATCTGTTGCTGCCTGTAATGCGATCATAACAAAAAAAAGCAAGGAAGAAGAGATGATCGCAATCCAAGAAGAAGAGCCAATAGAACAAGAAGAAAGAAAAACAATGCAACTGTCCCTAGTAGAACCACCAATCTTGGAATTAAAGACCCTACCGATCCACCTCAAGTATGCATTTTTGGGCAGAATGAGAAGCTACTAGTTATTATTTCCTCTGAGCTTAACGAAGTCCAGAAGAATGCATTGATGAGCATTCTGAGGAAACATGTGCGAGCAATTAGGTGGACGCTCGCCGACATTAGAGGAATTAGCCCAGCGTACTGTATACACCGCATTCGTCTCAAAGAAGACCATAAGGCAACGATCGAACATCAGCGTAGGCTCAACCCTACAATGAAAGTGGTCATTAAAAAGGAGATCATTAAATGGTTAGATGCGGGCATTATTTATCCTATAGCAGATAGCACGTGGGACAGTCCCATGCAGTATGCCGAAAAAGGGTGGCATGACGGTAGTCCCGAACGAAAACAATGAACTAATACCGCAAGCTGAATGCGGCCACAAAGAAAGATCATTTCCCCTACCATCTAGCTGAAAATGACTTTTACTACTTTCTGGATGGTTATGTCGGGTATAACCAAATTATGATAGCTCCAGAAGACCAAGACAAGACCACATTCACCTACCCATATGGGACCTTTGCTTTCCGGCGCATGTCATTCGGCCTTTGCAATGCGCCAAACACGTTCCAAAGGTGCATGATGGCCATCTTTTCAAACTATCTTGAGGAGTCCGTTGAAATCTTTATGGATGACTTCTCTGCCTATGGGCACACCTATAAAGTTTGTCTAGCCAACCTGGAGAAGATACTGAAGAGATGCGAAGAGACAAATCTGGTGCTTAACTGGGAAAAATGTCATTTTATGGTAAAGGAGGGCATAGTGTTGGGGCACAAGGTTTCTCGGGACAAGTTGGAGGTGGATAAAGTAAAAATGAAGAAATTGAAAAACTTCCACCCCCAACAAGTGTGTAGGCTGTACGAAGTTTCTTGGGTCATGCTAGATTCTACAGACGCTTTGTTAAATATTTTTCGAAAATCCCACGACCACTGAGTACGTTGTTAGAGGCTGATAGAAAATTTAATATTGATGACAATTGCCTCAACGCATTCAAAGTTTTGAAGAATGTGCTGATTACTACACCCGTGTTAATTGCACCCGACTGGACACTTCCTTTTGAAATAATGTGCGATGCAAGTGGGTATATGATGGGAGCAGCTTTGGCACAAAAGAGAAAAACAATCTTATAGCCCATCGCATATGCAAGTAAGACATTAAATCCTGCTCAGACCAATTACACCACCATAGAGAAAGAGCTTCTTGCGATAATTTTTACGTTGAAAAAATTTAGAGCATATCTGTTGGGAACGAAGGTACTCATCCATACTGATCATTCGGAGATAAAGTACTTAATGACAAAGAAGGACACAAAGCCGAGGTTGATCAGATGGGTTCTCTTCCTTCAAGAATTTGACATAGAAATAATTGATCGAAAGGGGATGGAGAACCAAGTTGCGGATCACTTGTCCAGATTGGAAAACCCTGAGGTTGACCGCAATGAGTCAGAGGTGAGTGCTGTGTTCCCGAATGAGCAGCTGTTCAATATTGAAGAATTACCTTGGTATGCTGACATAGTCAACTATCTGGTTTGTGAGCAATTTCCTGAAGATTATACCTACCACCAATAGAGGAAGCTCGAACATGAATGCAGATATTATTATTGGGATGGGTCGAATCTGTACAAAAGGGGGGCAGACCAAATCCTACGACTATGCGTACCAAATGCTGCTCAACAATGCATATTGTCGTAATGTCATGACTCACCATATGGTGGGTACTTTGGAGGACAGCACACCGCAGCTAAGGTTTTACAAAGTGGATTCTTTTGGCCTACATTGTTTAAGGATGCAACTGACTTCGCCATGAAGTGTGATTGGTGCCAGCGCACAGGTAACATTTTGTGGAAACATGCAATGCTGATGAACATCATCTTGAAGCTTGAGTTGTTTGACGTATGAGGTATTGACTTCATGGGACCATTCCCTCACTTGAATGGTAAACATTATATTTTATTAGCCTTCAATTATGTATTCAAGTGGGTAAAGACAGTGGCATGCGCCATAAGTGATGCGGCGGTAGTCTCTCAATTCCTTAAGAAAAACATTTTCACTCGTTTTAGTACTCCACGTGCCATAATAAGTGATGAAGGGTCTCACTTTGTCAATCATACTGTCAAGGAGCTGCTGTGCAAATATAACATACTTCACAACGTGGCCACTGCATACCATCCGTAGACGAATGGTCAGGCCAAGGTGTCCAATCAAGAAATCAAGCTGATATTTGAGAAGGTGGTAAGGCCTTCGCGAAAAGATTGGCAACAAAGCTTGACGATGCGTTGTGGGCATACGAGACTGCATTTAAAACACCCATATGTATGTCCCCATATGCGTTGGTACTTGGTAAGGCATATTCTTTGCCTCTGGAGCTGGAATACAAATCAATATGGGCGGTGAAGAAGCTAAACTTTGACTTGGAGAAAGCAGGGGAAGCACGAAAACTTCAACTGGTCGAGCTGAAGGAATGGAGAATGAACGTATATGAAAATGCAAATATCTACAA
This sequence comes from Benincasa hispida, assembly GCF_009727055.1. Lineage (NCBI taxonomy): Eukaryota > Viridiplantae > Streptophyta > Magnoliopsida > Cucurbitales > Cucurbitaceae > Benincasa > Benincasa hispida. The sequence goes on along the minus strand of NW_024064833.1, from coordinate 480,655 downwards.
GGAGCGCGCAAAGCGTTGGCATGACAAACACATATGCGGTTCTCCATGTAGGACAAAAGATCTTGCTCTTCAATTCACGGCTACGGCTCTTTCCTGGCAAGTTAAAATTGCGCTGGTCCGGACCACTCATCATTAAAGAAATATTCCAACATGGTGTGGTGGAGCTGATTACCGAAGACGGGAGCCGTACATTTAAAGTTAATGGGCAACGAGTAAAAGCGTATTATGGAGAAGGTTGGCATCGCCAAGTCGAGTCCATGGAGCTAAGAAACTTTGGGTAAAGAAGGAAGTAGGTGGTCCCTGCGTTATCAGACGATCGAAATTCATCAGGGACGCAAGTTTTGGGAATCATGGAATCTTCAACTTTTCTTTACTACTCTGAATTTTCATTACACTATATCTTTTCTTTCTTTATATATTCTTACTCTTATTATATTAAAAAAGAAAAAAATGGAGATTGTGGTAAAAGAATTTTGTTTTGTTTAATCTTATTTGTCCCTCTCACTGTTTTTCTTACAACGATTGAGGCACAGGATTATGGAGGGTTACACGAAGAAGCAACTTATCTTACTCTATCACCGCAATCCAAAGAAGATAGATCGCCGCAAAGAAGGATGCATCAATATACAATGTAGACGACAGCGCAAATTTGGGGTTGTATTCTTCCTTCACTTTATTTCCAATTTTTCACTATTGCATCGCATTTGAGTTTTAAAAGTTTTATCATTGCATCCTCGTTGATTACCACAATCATTTCATATTGATAAATTTAGTAAGTCGCTGCATGCTGTTTCTTTGCCAAGTATGATTTCAATGATGAAAAACATGCTTCTATTTCTTTCGTATATACTAGAGTCAACTTAACTTTAAGGTAGTCACCTCATGAAATATTTTTAGAAGTTAAGGGTCCACTAGCTTTCTTTCAAACTCTCTTTACGAAGCTTTTTAAGAACATCGCATGATTTATTTCAATCTTTTGGCAATGGGGACATTGCTGCATTTTAAATTTGGGGGTGAGATATTTATTTTCAACCTTGCTATTTTCTAAAAATAAAATAAAAAAGTAAAAAAATATTTTGAGAATAACAACTCCATTGTCAATGAAATTATTTTGAGAATAACAACTCCACTGTCAATGCAATGGGAAACCCATGTTGATAAGAGTTAAGTTATGAAGGGCACTTACCTGTAGTTGTCCGCATGACACACGTGGGGGCAAGCCAAAATGAAAGTAAGTCACTAGAATCAACGCATAAATAAATGACCACAACTCCACTGCGAAATTGGTATGAGTTTAGTCTGAGAAAGAGTGCATTGCTCGTAGGTGGATGTCCGCATGACACATGTGGGGGCAAGCCAAAACGAAGGAAAGGCACTCAAATCAGTGTAAGTTAGAAAAAAATAGCAATGAAGAAAATTTTGTGCAAGGATAAAATCATTTGACAACCCGGTGGAAAAGTTTTCTTTTTAATATAAATCATGCGATGTTTTGGAATTTAGTAAAATCCTTTTGAAGGTTAAGCTTGCGGTCCCTAGGTCTTAGAAATATTTTAAGAGGAGAATTAAATAAGACTTAAGGAAACTTCGGTATATAGGATTTGAAGGATGTATCCTTGAGAAATCTAGGAAAAGAACATTGCGGTCAACTTGCTATAGGAAATCTTTAGCTTATGCTTAAGGACAAGTGATAACGGCAGAAATGCACGTTATCATAGTGCTAAGTTCTTAAACAATGTTGGATGCATTGATGAAATATGTTAAACTGCGTCCATTAAGCATAAATTCTATAATATTGCGGTCGCATGCGTCCAACGCATTAGAACAGTTGATTTTTATATTTTTGTGCAGAATATACGTTAACGCAATGCAAAGATTGCGATCATAAGAATTCATTGGTCGAGTGCAACTTCACCGCAAGGCTTTATGTTGATCGTGCTCACACACATTCACCTAAGAAGGATCACCACAACTTGGTCAACGCATCATGGTAGGCGCATCCGGGTGAAAGGATAATTAAGAGCAATGGGATAGAAAACTGATGACAGTTGGATCCAAATTAAGTTGACAGCCGATAATGGTCACAAAGTACATTCAGCTTTATCAGTGAAAATTATCCGACGCATCAGTCAGGAATTAAAGTTGTCCCATCTGTACAACCAGGAGAGAGAAGCCGCCTTTCACCATGGATGCTCTATAAATACCAAGGGCATTCTTCAGAGAAGGGGTTCACCACTTTTACAACCAGTTGATCAGTTCACACGTCTTTATTCTTAGGTTTTTTTTCATTTTAAGGCGGATGCGAGGAAGAAAGTTGTGCCGATAGATCGTTTCAGTAAGCTTGGGAAAGTGTCGGAAGCTTCAAATACAGAGAGAGGGCCAACACCTGTGGAAGCGGGAACATCTTTAGATCAGAATAAAGATTCAGTGTAAAAGGCCTCGGTCAGCAAGGAATTGCTACCAGGCTCTCTACCTTGACTTTCCATTGTCATTTTGTACTCAACTCATTTATAAGAATGGAATTTCTTTCTCTATATCTGTTCACTCTCTGTTATTCACGCGTGAGTAGCTAAATTAGTTGAATGGGTTGAGAAGCATTTAGCTAGCATAACATGGAATCATCATTCTTTGCGATTATCTTGTTTATGTATGCTTCATTCGTCCATTAGAGATACTCGAGAGGGTAGTCTAAAGACAGGATCTAGACTTGGGAAGGTCAGGTTAGAATCTAGGTTTGGGAGAACCAGATTAGAATGCATAAACGAGAGATAGGCGCTTAGGAATGAGCACTATTTGTTATCAACGCATCGCATGCATTTTAGAGATAAGATATGATTGTATGCGGTCACTTTGCTTTCATGCATTTTGCATCAATGCATAGGACAAGTGTAGAGATTTAAGGATAAGCTCTATGGACACTTTGCATTCAACACATGCGTCCTAGACTTAGGAGCATCGCATTTACATTGGAAAATGACTTGTTGTGCATGGTTGTAACATGATCGCATAGTCTGATGCATTCTCGTATAATGCTAGCTAAAGATCTTCTCAACCTATTCATCGCATACTCATTGCATCTATCAACGCAACTGTCTTTCTCAAATCCGCCACCTTTATTTATTTCTTTTTTCATCAACGCAACAACACACCCAACACTTTATTTATTTATCCGATTACCGCAAAAGTTTTCATAAATACTACCAATGCAAACTGTTTTCACAAGTCCCTGTGTTCGACCCTGGACTTACCAGGAAATTCAGAGGAATTTACACTTGGATTCCACTAGGGAAACATGAGTGCACAATGCAATTCCATCAACGTATATTATCCATATTTCCACCACATAACCACAAGCATCAACGAGCATTGTTTAAATTTGGGGGTGTGATAACGGGCAGAAATGCAAGTTATCATATTGCTAAGTTCTTAAACAATGTTGGCTTGCGTTGATAAAACATGTTAAATTGCATCCAAAAAGCACAAATTCATAATATTGTGGTCGCATGCGTTCATCCCATAGGAACAATTGATTTTTGTATTTTTATGCAGAATATGCGTTGACGCAAGGCGAAAATTGCAATCATATGAAATCATTGGTCGAGTGCAGCATTACCGCAAGGCTTTGCGGTGATTGTGCTCGCAAACATTTGCTCAAGAAGGATTTCCGCAACTTGGTCGGCGCAACTTGGTGGGTGCATATGGGTGAAAGGCATAATTAATCACGATGCGACAGAAAGCTGATCAGTCAATAGCCGCTAACGATAACAAGTACATTCAGCTTTTCGGTGACATTAAAGCCGCCCCATCTGTGCAATCATGAGAGAGAAGCCATCTTTCACCCTAGAAGTTCTATAAATACCAAAGGCATACTTCAGAAAAGGGGTTGACAAGTTCATAAGTTCTGTTCGTAGTTTAGCCTTGTTCTTAGATTTTCTTTTACTTTAAAGCGGACGCGAGAGAAGGAGGTTGTGCCGACAGATCGTTCTGATAAGCTTGGGAGACCGCCGGAAGCTTCAAGAACAGAGAGAGGGCAAACTCCTACGGAAGCAGGAATATCTTTTGAACCGAATAGAGATTGACAGTGTAAAAGCCTCAAGTAACACTAGCAGAATCTCTATCTTTATCTTCCATTTGTACTCAAACTCATTTATCGAAATGGAATTTACTTCTCTATATCTGTTCACTCTTTGTTATTTACGCATGAGTAGCTAAATTTGTTGAATGGATTGAGAAGCATTTAGCTAGTACAACTGGAAATCTTCATTCTATGCAATTATCTTGTATTATGTACGCTTCATTCGTCCATTAGAGATACTCGGGAGGGTAGTCTAAGGACAGGATCTAGGCTTGGGAAGGTCAGGTTAGAATCTAGGCTCGAGAGAGTCAGATTAGAATGCATAATCAAGAGATAGGAGCTTAGGAATAAGCACTATTTGTTAGGTTAGAATCTAGGCTTGGGAGAGTCAGATTACCATCGCAACCTATTTTCCCAAGTCCCTGAGTTCGACCCTGGACTTACCAGAAAACTAAGTTGGGTTTACACTTGGATTTTGCTGAGCAAACTTGAGTGCTCAATGCATTTTTCACCATCACATTTCCTCCATAATTCCACATCATAAAATAACTCATCAGCGACAGCCTCAAGTTGCGTGGACATAGGCGTTGGGCATTAGAGTTGCGCGCGCTGGTTGATCGGGTAGTAAAAGGAGAAATGCTACGAGATAGTGGTATGCGGCAATGCTACCCGATGGTGTGCAGCAATGCTACACGATGGTGGTATGCGGCAATGCTACATGATGGTGTTATGTAGCAATGCTATACGGTGATGTTAGGCGGCAACGCTATGCAATGGTGCTATGCTGCAACGATATGCAATAAGCTATATGGCGATGAGACAAGCCATGGTGGATGCATGGNAGGCGGCAACGCTATGCAATGGTGCTATGCTGCAACGATATGCAATAAGCTATATGGCGATGAGACAAGCCATGGTGGATGCATGGAAAAACGTCTTGTGTTGCTGAGGCTTGTGGTACACAAGGCTAATACTATGCGTTGGTGATGTGCTGTGCGTTGGACATCCAAGGGTATATAGACGCATAGGACAAGGCTAATAGTATGCATTGAAAGAGTGTTGGTCATGCAAAAGAGAAGGATATGCGGCCAAAGATGAGCCTTGCGAGCATCTAGCATATATGAGCAAGTTGCATCAATTAGATGCCCATGGTAAGATTGAATGGACGCATGCACCGATTGGTGGTGTCCGGACATAGGAATGTTGCAGCAATTGGATGGGCGTATTTATGGTTAGATGACCGCATATAAGATTGGATAGACGCATGCAAGTTCGTCATCCGGACATGTGGCTTGTTGGGAAGAAATCTTAAGCCTTAAGAAAATGAGGTGGTTGCATAAGAAGACATGCAAATTTAAGCATTTTATGTTGGCTAAGGAAGAGGAAGACACCTTAAATTATGGTGACTTGAAGGTTATGTTGATAGTGTGGAGAAAAGACACTTGGACATGCGGCCAAGTAGGAGGTGTCGACCTTAGAGTGATTTTGGATGCCTATAAATAGGGCCAAGGACTTCTCTTCAGATCATAATTCAAAGGACATTAAGAAGGGTGTGAAAGCTGATTGTGAGTAAACCTTGCGTTGATGAGAGAACGCATGCGTTGATAGCAAATCTATGCGTCGGTCATAAAGCTTCAAGAGGAGATGCAGTTGGACATTGAAGTTTGGAAATAGCATCAATTTGGGACGAGGAGTTCTCCCAGCATACTCGTGCGCTTGGAGTGATTCCAAAGCCACCTGAAAGCTACACGAGTCTAGGTTTCAGGGTAGGGCTGCCGGAGAAGAAGTTACAAGGAATCAGGCTGGAAAGTGAGGAAAAGACAGAAGGGTCAAGCTATTGGGTAAGCTTGGGCCAGTCTTGAGGATTTGATAATTCCGGCAAAATCACAAGAAGTTCTGAGCTAAGATTTTAGAGTAAGCTTCCTGAGATATTTTAGAGCATGTATATAGAAGGAAGTATCTGAAGATAAGTCTTAGAACTATGAGTAATCTGATTTTTAAATTGAATCTGGATCTTAGGGTTCAAAAGAAAGCCCAAGGTAATCAAGGAACTTTTAGAGGGAAAAGTTCCTAAACGATCAAGGTGAGTGACTAAAATATTTGACTAAATATTTACAATGTTTTAAAGAAACCATCTTTTAAAGAAAGATTATTCTCATGCCAGCTAGTTTTACAAAGTAATTTCCAAGAAACCATGAGTTATGTTTCAAACGCATGGATGTATGAAAGTTTATTGAAAAACTATTTATATGTGTTTAAATACACCAAGCATGCATTAGTATCTTTGAAGACATGTTTTCTATGCGGAATGCTTTACATGTTTTAAAGAGAGAGTCATTTTATGACTAGTTTTACTTGGAACGTGATACCGAGGGACATTTGAGAAGGTATCCAACCAATTCGATACCGAAGGACCTTTGAGAAGGTATCCGAGCAACTCGATACTGAAGGACAAGTTTAGAGAAGGTATCTGAGCAGAAGTACCTAAGGTATGATTGTACTTAGTATGGCCCCCGACACGTAGGTAGTTAAAGTCAGAGATTGAGCAAAAGGGTTCTCTCTTAACTAGCAGTTAGAGATGGAGCAAATGGGTTCTCTCTTGACTAGTAGTTGACGTTGGAATTTAACCACAGCAGGGTTATTCTCAACTGAGGAACAGTGTTAATGTTTTCTGATAAAAACAGCTTTATATTCTTCATGCTTGGAAAATATTTATACTGTGCAAGGTTACTGTAGAAGTTTATATTTCAGTTTAATCTCCTTATTGAGATTTTTGCATGAGAATCAGTTTTCTTTCTTAAGTCACTCACTGGGCTAGCAAGCTCACCCCATTTTCAAATGTTTTCCTTTCCCCCAGGTAGCAGTCAAATCCTCAGGAGATAGCTCTACATCTGTTCTGCCACTAAAAGACAAAGCTATTGTAACCCATCGATTGGGTGGTTACTGTAAATATTGTACACATGTTACAGTTGTTTATATAGGGACTAAGGTTTTGTGCATTGGGACTTGTGAAACTAGTAATGTAATCACTCTAAATATGTTGTATTTTTAAACTTAATAAAATTGGCCTGAGAGGCATCCGCTGTATATGAATTTGTACATTGGTATCAGAGTTATTTCTGCAAGAGTTATTAGGCAGTAAGTGTCAACAAAGTGGTTGATAACTTCTGTAGTCATATCCTTTCCTAGGCTCAGAGAGTAGTCTGGGACGGGGTGTGCCACAAGTTGTCTCCAATTGGGATTCGTATCAAGACCTTGACATGCTTTCCTTATTTGTTCTCACTTTCTATTCATCAACTATTGTTCATTTCTAATCTTCCATTCATTGATTTGTAAAAAACGCTTATCTTTAGCTTTTAATATCATTGTCATATTCATCTTCATCTCTCTGTTTTCCACCATACATCCATCTTCAATTTCTTTCACTATGTGTAACTAATCCCCCAGGGTAAAAGGGAAGGATTAAGCGAGTAAGTTAATCCTTGTTGAAGAAATCAGCTAAGTTTAGCTAACGCATGCTCAACAACATCTTCACCTATGAGAGCAGAAGTGAAGATGTTAGTCCACCTCTCAAAAGAAGGTTGGAATAATGAGTTAACTAAAGCAAGAAGTATTTCCAGAGATGGAAACAACCTTGCATTCACAACGTTCATCCCTGATTCACCATAGAGATGTGGGAACGCGGCTGATCACTGAGAAGTGTAAGCCAAGGGAAAGAGGAACCTTAGTTGCGTCCTCAACAAGATTGACGAACTTGCGTTGTCTTTTCCCCTAACCCACTCTTTCTGACACATTTCATAAGACTTGCCATCCCATTCCATCAGATACTTGCACATCTTCGCAGACAGTCATTGATTTGTTTATTTATTTGTTTATTTATTTACTTTTCACCACATTTTACTTTTCCAATACAATTCATTATTATTTTATTTTCGATTGCATATGTCACATAAGTATCGCATTGGTCATCGCAATCCCCGTGTTTGACCTCAGATCACTCTGAGAATCTTGCAGTGGAATTATACTTGGTTCTAGAGCAAGAAAACTTATGACACACGCGTACTACATGAACGAATACTACGAATGCATATCATCAACATCGCATTGATGGAACAAGAGACATCCAAAGCGGAATAAGAATCTAATTACACTCTAATTGCTTCTAATTAAAAGGAAATTAGCATGCAACCCTACTTAATTAATTATGATCTAATTACACTCTTTGAAGCTCCCAAAATGTTTTCATCTGCACCCGAACATGAACAGACCACCACTAGAGCTGACCTACTATCCTTTGGACTCAAAACCGGGTTGTGGGACCCGATGGATGAAGAAAATCGAGATAGAGAAAGAGATGGAATTATAAGATAGATTTTGGGTTAGGTTTGGTTTTTTATTTTTCAGCTCAAATTTGAAAACTAAATTCGCAAAATGTTAAAAAGTTTTTTTCATCCAAACTGAAAGCCCAATTTATAGAAAAGAACCATGCAACAATTGCATGAAACAAATCCATAAAAACCAAACACCTAGAATTCACTATCTAAGTGGGCTTAATGTCTCCACTATAAGCTAACACGTAGCCCACTATTTTGTTAGTGGAATTATCCACCAAAAGTTTGGATTTTTCTACTAACTTTAGTCAAAGGGCAAAATAGTCAATTTGTCAAAGTCAAACTTTAACCAAAAAGTAAACATTTTGACTTTTTATGATTTTTCCCATGTTGACTAATTTTGACCTCCCGAGCATGAATCCGCATTCATTTTCTCAAAATTCAAATCACATTTGAATATAAGGTCGGTCAAAGTTTGACTTTTCAAAATCAAAAGTCAACTCTTTGACTTTTTACATCTTTAACCATTTCCATTATTTTCAAGCTTCCGAATATGAATGTATTCATATTCTTGATATTTAAATCATATTTAAATATTAAAGCTGTATCTCTAAATTGAAAAACCAACCACTATATCACATATACTTATCGGTTTCTCTCTCTTCACCTAATTCGAACAATTCGAATTATTCTATCATACTATTCTAAGTTTATTCCATATGAGCTAGTAGGGGAACCTAATGGACCTATAGATCATGGGCTCCAACGATCCGAGATTAGCTGGCTAAACTCTTTAGACGAAGCTAATCAACATTCGTTAACTCACAAGTCATTCCACTATAATCCCGTAGTTGCACTCCCCCCACTATAGATATATTTGTGTCCATATGATATAACCATGACTAGTAAGCTAATCCTTCACAGGTTGTCCATAATCTCGGCTGGGTCATAAAAATCGCTTTACCCCCAAGACTACATCTTGCCCCTTAAGTTCCACTGATCCTCTAATGAACATTTGGTTTAAGGTCCAACCTATAAACCGAACCCCTCTCGGGCCAAGGAGAGGGTGTGGCCCCTTGTTCAAGACCTGGATTCAGTACTAAAGAGAACAACCTATCTACTATACCTATAACGGGTATGAGTGAATTCTGTCTTGCACCCTATGTTCCCAGCTATCCACCTGATCTTACCCTTGAAATGAGAGGCTTATTGGGCCAGCGATAATGAGCTGCCATCACCTATGCAGATCTAAGGATAATTCCGAGTGAACAGGAGTTCATAGTTCATTCAGGATTAAGATTAAGTTATCTAGGTCATCAATTAACGAAATAGTCAGTTTTATACATTAAACGGCATTTAGAACGTAAAAAGTGACTATTTCATGGTTCGGTCTTATGTAAACTCTTTACATAGGATGCCCCCACTTTCATGTCTCCATATGAACAATTTAGGATCACATCGTTTGTACTAACTACAAAATGGGCCGCATCCATAGTGTCCCCAGAATAAGGCGCCCAATCTCATTCATATACTATAGATCATTTTGGCTATATATTTGAACTTAATCCACAGCTATGTCACTACATAAAGTTCAAACTACATTAAATAGCCTCAGGACCTTAGTTTATTGGATTCAAGATTACAATTTCAATAACAATGTTATCGAAAAACAAAACAAAATATGTTTATTAATTTATAAACTACGAGTTTTAGGACATAAAATCCAATAAACTCCCACTTGGACTAAAACTCCTAGTGAAGTATCACAATGTTGAATTTAAGTGAGAAACATATGAGTACAATAAACATATGAATACAATAAACTAGGGCATATACCCAAAAGTTCTCCCACTTTTCCTAGTTTACAAACATCATAGACCTAAACTCTGTAGGTGACCTTCAAACACTTTACCCGTGAGGGCCTTTGTAAAAGGATCAGCAATGTTTTGCTCAGAAGATATCTGGGTTACTATAACGTCTCTACGATGTACAATTTCAAAGATCAGATGGTATTTGCACTCAATATGCTTGTCGCGCTTGTGGCTTCTTGGTTCTCTTGAATTTGCTACTGCACCACTATTATCACAATATAGAGTCCACATGCAGCTTCAGAGTCAGTGTATCCAGTAAGGATCACATGCAGCTACATATTCACATGTAGCTACATATTCAGCTTCCCTTGTGGAGTCCACAATACAGTTTTGCTTCACACTTCTCCACACTACTACGCCTTCATTTAGAATGAACATTGATCCCAACCATACTGCTTCCCTTGCTGCTTCACATGCAGCTACATATTCAGCTTCCATTGTGGAGTCCACAATACAGTTTTGCTTCACACTTCTCCACACTACTACGCCTTCATTTAGAATGAACATTGATCCCAGTGTAGATTTTCTTACATCTTTATCAGTTTAAAAATCAGAGTCAGTGTATCCACTAAGGATCGAATCCTTAGTACCATACACGAACATGTAGTTCCTCGTTCTCCTAAGATACTTGAGGATATTCTTAATGGCAATCCAATGTTCATATCAAGGATTGGACTGATACCTACTGACGATCCCTACTGCATAGTATATATCAAGTCTAGTACATAACATTGTATACATCAGGCTCCCTACTGCGAAAGCATAGGGAATGCATCTCATATCCTTAACCTGTTGAGGTATCTTAAGACATTGATCCTTTGACAAATTAATTCCATATCTGTAAGGTAACAGACCTCTTTTGAAATTCTGCATCTTATACCTAGACAACATTTTGTCTATATAAGTTGCTGGAGACATGGCTAGTGTTATGTTCTTGTGGTTTCGAATAATCTGAATCCCGAGAACATACTGCACATTTCCTAAATCTTTCATTTGGAACTGCATTGCTTGTTGCACCCCCTCCCTAGCCTTAGCCCTCAAGACCTGGAAAGAAGCGTGAGGGTACACTAGTAGTATTCCAAGACAACATTTAAATTCAACATTTTCCCCCTTATCTATTAAAGACTTCAACATGTTTACAACCCTCTATCTAACTTTCATACACATAGTTCAATTTCCTATATTCTTTATTACATGATCTGAGTCGTGCCCTGAGAATTTACCAAATCCCGGTGTATTGGTGGTTAGTAGACTCATTCTTGATGCTACCTGGGGAGGGGGGGGGATATAAGAAAACATTTTGAAGAGTGTGAGCTACTAAGCACAGTGAGTGGTGCTTTTAATATAATAATCACTTTGCAAAACATATTTTTGGGAAATCAATCACATAATCACAATTTCAGTATAATTTATGCATGATCATGTGTATATTCATTCAATCATCGTCCTCCAGTTCCATGCTATACGTGGCATGCTCATATCATGGATACATTATTAATCATAACAACTTTTTATGGAAACTTTCCTATAACCCTCTTTTCCTGCCAATGTGCACATCGACAATTCTTTTCCCGCTAGTCATGCTTAGGTATGACTATATTTTCCGTCGGTCGTCACCGACTATTATTTCCTGCCGACCGAGGCCGACTATATTTTTCCACCAAGCACCTTTAAGCATGCTAACTTATGTAGTCTGGGTATAATTTCGGTTTCCATAGAAATTTCACAAACAATATCATGGCAACAAAATAACATCATAAGCATGAATTTTGTACTTACATATGCATTTATCCATATATTAACGCATAAAACTAAGTAGACACTCACCGTAAGCAAGTTTTCCCACTAAAATCACCTTGAGAATACCTTCCTGAGAATTCCTCCATATGAATGGAAATTCCTCAATTAATACTTGTTATATCAATAAATAATGTCAAACTAGCCAAAATACCATTATATAATGAAAATACCAACTTACCCTACTCAAATTTAGCCTAAATCCCAAAATTAGCCTCCTTAGAGGTTATTTGGACCGTGGTAGGCAGCTGGGCGTTAGGCAGTAGGTAGGGTGGGCGTGTTGTACTGCACAGGGGACTGGCGCGTTTTGGCATGTGTTGCGTTGGGCGTCCGTTACGCTGGGTGTGATGCATCATACGGGGGAGGCAGCTGCACTGAGCTGACGTGCGGGATGTGTTGGGCAAGGCGCGCGCGGACGAATGGACGCAGCGCTACGTGCGCACAGGGTGTAGGCTGGCTGTTCGTCCGGCTGACTTAATGCCTCGCCAACGCAACCTTTGTTTCTTTTGATCTCCAATCAACTTGGCAGCCTAATAGCTCAAATGTAACTCTCTAAATATGCTCTCAACACACAATTTAGGTGATGGTATGAATAAATTCCTCTTGTCCAACCCCTCTATTTATAGCCATTTCAAACTCACCCCATGGTGACAACTTAACTCCTATTTGTCTCACTTTGGAGATGCCAACACTCAGCCTACCAGCCTAGCCTTGAGTTGTTCTCATTTCAGCTTGCCAGCTAAAATCTTCTTTTTTGCATGAAATTTCCTTCATCCACCTCCTACGTGAGGTGATAAGACTTTAATTGCATGAAATCTCCTTTTACCACCTCCTACTAGAATTTTGTGTGATCCTCCTTTTGCCACCTAAATGACTTAAATACTTCACATATTTCTTTACTTAAATTGTTTAAGACTTGTGCTTGTATACCATTGGCATCCTCCCTTCAAGTTTTCCATCAATTAACCTTCCCTTTATCCTTAACACATAGAAACTCACCTTTGCTTCATCAAAGTCCCACTTAGCCAACGCATGAGTTGGCCATTACCAACGCATAGGGTGGTCGCTCACCCTCGACGCATGGCTTGCTAGGTGTGCTTGCTCGGCCTACTAAGCATGGATGCATGGCGCTGGCCATCGACTCACGGGTGTTCTGCCAAGGCGCTTGTGCGCTTCGCATAGTGCATCGACGCATGGCTACTCGGTAGACTCAGCAGTGCTTCGACGCATAGGATGGCTTTCCCGCTTGCCCGTTCGACGTATAGGCAAGGCGCTTGGCATACACCATCGACGCATGGGCTGCGCGCTTGACACACGGCCTGTGCACTTATTCTCGATGCATGGCTGCCTGCTTGGCGCATGGCGTGTGTGCTTGGCTTCTAGGGCGGCCTAAAGCCAAGCATGAATCTCACAGTGTGAACTCTTAAGGATGCTAGAGCTAAAAGTACATTACTTCTCTCCAGCTGAAGTGTTCTAGATGGTTATCGTATAAAATACTTAGCGATACATTTCGGCTAACTTAAACATATCCTAAGTCTAGGTGATTCATCTGAGTATAACTTTTATACTGGATTTTAACCTACGATGTCTAGGTGATAAACAAATTTTATTTCCTCACACCGCTCACGCATGCTCATAAAACCGGTTTAACCTAACTCAGACGCCAGCTTGATCTCTAGGTAGTAGGTGTTCCGTGAATCGTCAACTTAAAAACCTTCAACCTTAGTCATCTTGTCTAACTTTTTGCCAAGATCTTGCCTGGTGAGTTTTCTTGTAACTTCGGTATTACAAGATATCGACCTATTTTCTATGAAAAAAGGGATTGCTCGATGGTTAAGCCTAAATAAGCATGCATCTTATCTTTGTTATAGATTTTAGAAGTCTAGGTTATTTTATAAAAATTATAAAATAAATTATAACAATTTTCCCTAGAGCATTCATCTATAACATCCTTCCTTCATACAAAGATTCTTTAAGATAACACTTATATTAAAACTAAGCATGCATAGTATATATTTTATAACACTTATAACATATAACAAATGCATGTCACATGCTTTTCCTATGGTGGGGTTTTAAAACTATATGGCATACTATATGCACACATAATCAAACAACATCATACATCACATGCATAATAGGTAAACAACACTAAAGTGGACCGATTTTGGCATTAAAGACAAAAAAATAACTAATTTATTACATAAATCAGGAACCAGCTTCCCGGAACCGACTTCAAACACTTTGAACATTTAGAACTGCTCAGAAACCACTCGAACTAGCCCAAAAACACAAAAACCAAGTTGAACGGGTCAAACTGGCTCAACCAGGTCAAACGAACTGGTCCAGACCATCCCGACTGGTCAACGTGCACTGGTGCAGTCAACGGAAGCACAGGTGGGGCGGGTCGTCAGAAATCCCGGGTGCATGGATCACGAGCGGCAAATTGGGTCAGAGCACAGAACGGGTCAGATTCTTTGTTGACAGCTGGTGCATGTGGGGCTTCTCGAACCGGGTCGGATCGCTGCTCGGGTCGGGTCTGGGACTGTCTCTTATACACATCTAGATGTGTATAAGAGACAGGGCCGAACACTTCATAGATAGCTGGTGCGAGGGCTTCTCGAACCGGGTCGGATCGCTGCTCGGGTCGGGTCTGGGAACACTCTCTCGGGTCTGTGAGCAAAATCCATCCAATTTTGATGTTGTTCTCTCTCCCGGAATCGAGTAATTACAACCTAATTTCAACTCTAATGACTCAAAAAATTTAGATACCCTTTTCCACACATTAATGCTCATAAACATGTGAGCAATTACAAATTTCCACAAGAAATTTAAAGAAAAACAATGCCAAAATCATAATAAATCCACTTTAGTGCACATTTCATTCAACATTTGAGTAGAAAGAAAAAAAAACACCCACCAAAAGCAATTGAGCATAATTAAAGCATGCTCTGATACCACAAGATGGAACACGAGATATACACAGCGGAATAAGGATCTAATTACACTCTAATTGCTTCTAATTAAAAGGAAATTAGCATGCAACCCTACTTAATTAATTAGGGTTTCAGTTTGAAGAAATTACCTTTGAAGCTCCCGAAACGTTTTCATCTCCACTCGAACACGAACGAACCACCACTAGAGCTGACCTACTATCTTCTGGATTCGGAACCTGGTTGTGGGACTCGATGGATGAAGAAAACTGAGAGAGAGAAAGAGATGGAATTAGAAGATAGATTTTGGGTTGGGTTTGGGTTTTTATTTTTCAGCCCAATTTTGGAAACTAAATTGGCAAAATAAATTTTGTTGGACTTTATGTCCTAAAACTTGTAGTTTATAAATTAATAAACATATTCTATTTTATTTTTCGATAAAATTGTTATCGAAATTGTAATCTTGAATCCAATAAACTAAGGTCCTGAGGCTATTTAATGTAGTTTGAAGTTTAATGTGGATCAAGTTCAAATATATAGCCAAAATGGTCTATAGTATATGAATGAGGTTGGGCGCCTTATTCTGGAGACAATATGGATGCGACCCATTTTATAGTTAGTACAAACAATATGATCCTAAATCGTTCATGTGGAGACATGAAAGTGGGGCCATCCTATGTAAAGATTTTACATAAGACTAAACCATGAAATAGACTTTTTACGTTCTAAATGTCGTTTAATGTATAAAACTGACTATTTTGTTAATTGATGGCCTAGGTAACTTAATCTTAATCCTGAGCTAACTATGAACTCCTATTCACTCAGAATTATCCTTAGATCTGCATAGGTGAGGGCAGCTCATTATCGCTGGCCCAATAAGCCTCCCATTTAAGGGGTAAGATGAAGTGGATAGATGGGAACATAGGGTGCAAGACGAAATTCACTCCTACCCGTTATAGGGATAGTAGATAGGTTGTTCCATTTAGTACTGAATCCATGTCTTGAAGAAGGGGCCCCACCCTCTCCTTAGCCCGAGAGGGGTTCGGTTTATAGGTTGGACCTTAAACCAATTGTTCATTAGAGGATCAGTGGAACTTAAGGAACAAGATGTAGTTTTGGGGGTAAAACGGTTTTTATGACCCTGCTGAGATTACGAACAACTTGTGAAGAATTAGCTTACTAATCATGGTTATATCATATGGACACAAATATATCTTTAGTGAGGGGAGTGCAACTACGGGACTATAATGGAATGACCAGTAAGTTAACGAATATTGATTAGCTCCGTCTAAAGAGTTTAGCCAGCTAATCTCGAATCGTTGAAGCCCATGATCTATAGGTCCATTAGGTTCCCCTACTAGCTCATATGGAATAAACTTAAAACATTATGATTGAATAATTCGAATTGTTTGAATTAGGTGAAGAGAGAGAAACCGACAAGTATATATGATATAGTGGTTGATTTTTCAGTTTAGAGATACAGCTTTTATATTTAAATGTGATTTAAATATCAAGAATATGAATACGTTCATATTCAGAAGCTCAGAAATAATGGAAATGGTCAAAGATGTAAAAAGTCAAAGAGTTGACTTTTGACTTTGAAAAGTCAAACTTTGACCGACCTTATATTCAAATGTGATTTGAATTTTGAGAAAATGAATGTGGATTCATGCTCGAGAGGTCAAAATAGTCAACACGAGAAAAATCATAAAAATTCAAAATGTTGACTTTTCGGTCAAAGTTTGACTTTGACAAAATGACTATTTTGCCCTTTGACTAAAGTTAGTGGGAAAATTCAAACTTTTGTTGGATAATTCCACAAACAAGATAGTGGGCTAGGTGTTGGCTTATAGTGGAGACATTAAGCCCACTTAGATAGTGGATTCTAGGTGTTGGGTTTTTATGGTTTTATTTCATGCAATTGTTGCATTGTTTTTTTTCTATAAATTGGGCTTTCAATTTAAATGAAAAAACTTTTTGATATTTTGCCAATTTAGTTTTCAAAATTGGGCTGAAAAATAAAAACCCAAACCCAACCCAAAATCTATCTTCTAATTCCATCTCTTTCTCTCTCTCGGTTTTCTTCATCCATCGGGTCCCACAACCCGGTTCTGAGTCCAGAAGATAGTAGGTCAGCTCTAGTGGTGGTCTGTTCTTGTTTGAGTGGAGATGAAAACGTTTTGGGAGCTTTAAAGGTAATTTCTTAAAAAAAACCCTAATTAATTAAGTAGGGTTGCATGCTAATTTCCTTTTAATTAGAAACAATTAAAGTGTAATTAGATCCTTATTCCGCTGTGTATGTCTCGTGTTCCATCACGCATACATTATTTTATAACGTAGTATCATATTTATTATCGAGAAGCGTGATTCATCACCGCATACACATCATCCATACATCACTCATCATCATCCATCCATTCCAATCCTTGTGATGGCATTACATTGCATTACGTTACGTTTCGCCCGTCGCAATTTCATTTCAAATTTCATTCAAACATCATGCGATCTTTGAAAAGTCTTTCACAAAATGTCTATAAAAGCCAGCATGTCCTAAGAAGCTCCTGACAGCTTTCACATTCGCTGGAGGTGGAAGCTTTTCAATCAATTCAATCTTTGCCTTGTCCACCCCCAGCCCATCCTTGGAGACTTTGTGGCCAAGCACAATACCTTCCTTCACCATGAAGTGGCATTTCTCCCAATTTAGTACTAGGATCGTCTCTTCACATCTTTTCAGTGTCTTCTCTAGATTGTTGAGATAGACTTCATATGTTTGCCCATACACCGAGAAGTTGTCCATGAAAATTTCTACAGAATCATCAAGATACTCTTAAAAGATGGCCATCATACACCTCTAGAAAGTGCTTGGCATATTGCATAGGCCAAACAACATGCGTCGAAATGTAAATGTTCCATAAGGGCAGGTGAATATGGTTTTCTCTTGATCTTCGGGAGCAATCATGATTTGGTTATAGCTGGCATATCCATCTAAGAAGCAGTAGAAATCATTTCCAGCCAGGCGGTCTAGCATCTGGTCGATAAAAGGCAAAGGGAAATGATCCTTCTTTGTCAACACATTTAGTTTGCACTAGTCCATGCAAATCTGCCAGCCAATGACGGTCCTCATTGGTATCAGTTCATTATTTGCACGATTTGATAGATAATCCTTGCGTCCAACTATTTAATTATTTCCTTCTTCACAACCTCCTTCATCGCAGGGTTGAGTCTGCATTGATGTTCGATCAATCCTTTTTTATTGTCCTCGAGATAAATTCTATGCATGCAATATGTGGGGCGAATTCCTCTAATGTCTGCTAGCGTCCAGCCAATTGCTTTTACATACTTTCTCAGGATGCTCAGCAGCGCATTTTCTCGAGCTTCATTAAGTGCAGAGGAAATATTACAGGTAGTGTTTCATTTTGCCCTAGAAAAGCATACTTTAGGTGGTTTGGAAGGGTCTTCAGCTCTATTGTTGGTGGTTGTTCCAAGGATGCTTTTGTTGCTTTTCTTTGTTCACTCGTTGTCAGCTTGTTTTCTTTGGATGCGATCATCTCATCTTCTTTGGTTATTTTTTCTGTGATCGCATTGCAGGCTACTATGGATGCGGTCGCATCCTCATCTTCATTTTCATCTTCAGACTTTTCTTTTTCATTCAAACTTGGTTCATCGTCAGATTCATTGAGGTCTTCTTCTTCATAATCTTTCATGGCTCGGATAATATCAAACCTGAGCTTCTGTCCATTCACGCTCAATGTGATCTCTCCCTTGTACACACCAATCTGAGCGCGACCAGTGGATAAAAATGGTCATCCCAGGATGATGGATACTACCTTGTCCGCTTCATAGTCCAGGATGATGAAGTCTGCCGGTAATATAAATTTTTCAATCGTAACTAGAACATCCTTCACCTTCCTTTCTGGATGAACAAGGGATCTATCAGGTAATTGGAGAGTCACCGTCATGGGCGTTAGCTGCCATACATTTAGCTGCTTGAAAATTGAAAGGGAGCAAATCTAAGTTGATGTTGGCCCCAAAGATCAGAGTGGCTTGACTGATGTATACCCTCCAATAAAAGCAGGGTATGGTGAAAATTCCAAGGTCGCGCATTTTTCGATGGAATTATGGATTTTTGAATTTGCATCAATGCCACCGTTGCGAACTTACTAGTGCTTCTTTTTTCGTTCACCATATCCTTCCGAAACTTCGCGTACTTAGGCATCTGTTCGATTTGCTTCATGTGAACGGAATGTTAATATGAAACTGTTTCAGCATATCCATGAAGCGTTTTGTACTACCCTTCATCATTTTCTTCTTTTTAAGTCTTTGAGGGAATTGGTAGCACCTATATTTTTCACGGTTCCCTGTTCTTTCGACTCCAAAGTGGACTCAATCTCTGATTCCATCGCCTCCTTTTCTTCTGGTTCTCCTTGAGTCAACGGCAATCTCCAGTTCCATCGCAATTGGAGGTAGTCCGGCTAGGCTCCTTCTTCTCCTTCCGCCACAGTCTTTCCGCTTCACAACGTCACACACTTGGCATTGTTCTCTTCTCGTTTACCCTCTGGGTTGCACGGGAGCTCTGTTAAACTCAGCAGTGCCCCTTACGGTCTATTCTTGAGTTCGCCTACAATTTATCCTATCTAAATCTCAAGATTGCGTGAGGACGTCGCTTGATTCTGAAGCACTGTTTCATTCTTTTCAATATATTGCTTTAGTAAACTCTCAAAGATGAAGATTGCGGTGCCTGCGAACTACTAGCTTGGTTTTGCATTTGACCGTTTGTTCGCAAGAAAAAATCTTGGTGGCCTTCTCTTTTGCGCCACGGGTTGACAATTTTGTTGTTGATTTTTCCACGCGAAGTTAGGATGGTTTCTCTACCCAGGGTGTACGTGTTGGAAAATAGATTATTCTTCACAAAAATAGACTGACTGTGGGTTCCTCAGACACTTCTCCATCTGAGTCCTTCACCACAAGTAGCACAACTTGCGCTCGTTTGGTTGATTGCGTTGACTTGCCCATATGCGTTCCTGGGCTACTGATTGCGATCCCTTGTATCAAATTCATCATCGCAGTCATTTGGTTCTGTAGGGATGTGATGGCCTCGTTATTTGCATCATTGTCTTTGATCCTCAAGCATTGATTTCTTTTCTCTCCAATCTTTATGATTTTTGGAAATGCGATCAAGTATGTTCTTGGCCTCATTGTATGTCTTATCAAGCAGACCTCCAACTTCTGCCACATTGGCAGCCATCTACGATGCAAGGTTCAATCCATGGTAGAAAATTTTCATTTATAAATAATCTGGTTAGCCGTTATGCGGGCAATCTCTTTACCAGCCTCTTAAACATCGCCCAGGCGTCACTAAGCGATTCGTCAATATCCTGTTCAAAATTGGTAATCAGCTTCCTCCTTCTGGCATTTTCCGTCAGAGGGAAATACTTCTTCATGAACTTCTCCACTACCCGTTTCTAAGATGTAATCTCCCCTAGTTCGAGAGAATAAGCCCATTTCCGTGCTTGATCACACAACGAAAATGGGAACAATGTTAATCAAACCTCCTCGGCAGAGATGTTTGGGAACACAAACGTGTTGTAGATCTGAATGAAACTCCGGAGGTGGGCGTGCGGATCCTCGCGATGCCTATTGCCAAATTGTCTGGCAGTTTGAATCATCTGCAGTATCATCGGTTTCATTTCGAATCTCGATCCGTCAAGAGTTGGCCTCATGATTCCTGGTGAGAATCATAGAGGTTGGGCAATGCATAGTCCTGAATGGGTCTATTGCGGTCGTTCGCCAATAGGATGGGGTTGGCCATGATATTATTTGCATTTGGTGCTCCATTTTCGGGTTGCTCCACCATGTTAGGATTTTGTCCTTCGCTCATACGATGCCCGCTTCTTCCCTTACCTAAGGAGAAGCAGTGCACAGAGATGGAGAGTCTACAAAGAAAATAAAAAAGTTACCGTTAGCACAATGTATTGCTGTAGTCCCCGGCAACGGTGCCAAAAACTTGATGCATGGTTAATGCGATGAAATAATGGTTTAGAATGCGATGGTGGAATATGCGTTGTGCATGCAAGTTTTCTTAGCAAGGTCCAATTATAAACCTTACTAAGTTTCCTGGTAAGCCCAGGGTCGAACACAGGGACTATGGAAATAGTATGCGATGGTAATTTTCGATTACTTTGCGATAACAAATAAAACAATGCATTGGTTGGTATGTTTGTTTAACGTATAAAGTCTATGCAGCAAAATTGTGAAAAGAGTCAATAATAACGAAAGTACAATAAATATGCAGAGGAACGGGTTGAGAAGGTCTTTAGCTAGTGCTTCCTGAGATTGCCCAAGTTATGCGATTGTGCTACACACATACGACAACAATTCCGTTTCCAATGCAAATGCGATAGCTCCTAGTTTAAGACACATGTGATGTATGTGATGATGTCTATGACTTATTCCTAAATCTCTATTTCTTGCCTATGCGATGATGAATGATGCACACAGGTACAAGGTGACTGCATACAATCATATCCTATCTCTAGGGTATATGCGATGCGTTAATAGCAAACAGAACTTATTCCTAAGTTTCTATCTCTTGATTATGCGGTTCTAATCTGACTCTCCTGAGCCTAGATTCTAATCTGACTTTTTCAAGCCTAGATTCTATCCTTAGACCACCCTCCCGAGCATCTCTAAAGGACGAATGACACATATATAATACAAGATGATCGCATAAAATGAAGATCTCAGGTTATGCTAGCTAAGTGCTTCTCAACCCATTCGACAGTTTAGTTACTCATGCATAATGTAAAGAAAGTAAATAGATATAGAGATGCAAATTCCATTTTATAGGTTCAGAATACAAAATGACAAGGGAAATAAAGATAGAGAGCCTGGTAGCAATGTCTTGCTTCCCAAGGCTTTTACACTGAATTTTCTCTACTCTGCCCAAGAAAATGTTCTTGCTTCCGCAAGAGTCAGCCCTCTCTTTGTTTTCGACGCTTTCTGACACTATTACGAGTTAACCAGGACGATATCTCGGCGTATTCTCCCTTCACTCGCCTCCACCTTCTAAGTACGTAAAATCTAAGTATATGGTGAAGACAAACTCTCAATTCTGAATAGCGAAACTAAACTTCGTTAACGAAGGTGGCCTTCGGTATTTATAGAGCTTCAGGGTGAAGACTTTTTCTCTCGAATGATTGCATTGATGGGATGTCATTAATTCTCTATTTGATGCGCTGAATAATTTTCACTGAAAAGTTGAGTGTACTTGCTACAGTGTGTCCTTAAGGGCTTGTCAACTAAATTCGGATTCAACCCTCATCAGCTTTCTGTCCCACCGTGATTTATTAAGCTTTCACCTTGATACGTCGGCTCTATGCGACCACCTTCTTGAGCAGATTTTTGCGAACGCATATGATCGCATAGCCTTGGGGTCCCAATCTCTTAATGCGCTTGGACGCTAAATTCTTTGGATCGCAATTCTGCCTTGCGCCAACGCATTTTTTGCACAAAATACATAAGTTAGCTATTTTTAATGCGATGAACACATGCGATCGCAATGTTATAAACTTAATGCTTTTGGACGCAATTTTATATATTTTTATCATCGCAATCCTTCATTGTTTATTTCTTTGTGCTATAATAACGTGCATTTCTGCCCGTTATCAACCAGGCAAAAACCATCGAGTACTATCAAGCATCGAGTATGCCATCAAGCATCGAGTATGCCTTCAATCACCATCATTCATTGAATATTTCACGAAATACCATCGAGTATGAGCATTGAGTACCACCGAGTATGGCATCTTGATCGAGTAGTTCAAAAAATACCATCAAGTTGCTCATCGAGAAAGGCATCGTGCATCAAGTTTTTGAGCATCGAGCATTGAGTTTTGAAGCATCGAGCATCGAGTATTGGGTAGATGCTGAAACTCCAGTTCCTGCTACTCGACCTTCTTCACTTCGTTCTTCAATTACAACCTAATTGTAACTCTAATGACTTCATACGGATTATAGACATTTAAACATATATTAAGGCTCATTAAAAAAGACCAATTACAAGAATTACAACATAATCGAAGAGAAAACAATGCCAAAACTTAGAGAAACCATATCAGTTCATCATTTTCATACAACTTATGAAATAACACCCACCAAGCCAAAGTTAAACCGAATTGAATGCTTAAATGATGCTTTGATACCAATTGTTGGATTCAAGTAGCAAGCAGCAAAAGTAAATCGTGATTGTTAAGCATTCTAATTCATTAATTTTAGCTTCAAACTAAGCATGCTCATAAACTAAAACCAGAGTTTCAACACTAACCTTTGAAGTACCTTTGATTCACGATCTTCAGCTACAATCTCCTTGATTTCTTCTCGTGAACCACAACAAGGCCTTCCTTACTATCATCTTAGTTCCTTGGATTGAGTTGTAGGACTCAAAATAAGCTTGAATTAGGGGAAAAATGAGGAGGACGACTGGTTTATCTGCTGGTTGAAGAACAGTTCTTTAATCACTATTTCTTAGCAAAATTGCAAATGACTACAAGCCCATTTCCACTTAGATTTCAAGTTTATATTGCACGATCATCATGCAAACTCATTTGCTGCATGAGATCCAGCACCTACTTGCAATTTAAGGTAGATTTAGAAGTGCAAATGTGACTACGAAACTTGCTTTCTTAGAGGGAAAAACGCACATTTTCAATTTTCAATTTTCTTCTTTTTATTTTGATTTCCAAACCCAAAATAAACATATTAATCAAAAATTGAAAATTAATTTACAAAATTAATTAAATCAATAATTAATTTTTTAAAAGAATTAATAAATAAATTATAAAAAATATTAATTTTAGTAATTTTATATCAAATATTAAATTAATTCATCTCCAAATCCATTACCATGAATCCCTATTCATAATTTAATATTTAAATTGTATTTAAATATTAATCGATTCTCCAATTCTGCTTGATTCTAATTTGAACGTTTCAAATCAATTTATCACGCTACTCTAGGGTTAATTCATTTGTGAGCTAGTAACGGGACCTGGTGGACCTATATATCATGGGCTCCAACAATCCTAGATTAATTGGCTAAACTCTTTACATCGAATTAACCCCCATTCGTTAACTATTGGGTCACTCCACTAAACCCCGTAGTTGCACTCCTCTCACTGTAGATATATTGTGTTCACTCAATATAACCATGATTAGTAAGTTAACCCTTCACATGTTGTTCATAATAACGGTTGGGTCAAATGGCTATTTTATCTCCGAGATTACCTCTTGTTTCTTAAGTCTCACTGACCCGCTAATGAACAATTGGTTTGTGATTCGATCATCAAGCTGAGTCCCTCTCTGGCCAATGAGAGGGTGGGACCCCATGTTCAAGACCTTCAGTGAGCACTTAAGGGAACAACCCCTCTACTATCCCTGAAAGCGAGTAGAGTGAGCACTTAAGGGAACAACCTCTCTATTATCCCTGAAAGCGGGTAGGAGTGAGTTCCATCTTGCACCCTATGGCCAGGAGGAGAACAATGTTCGTGAAGACATTATGCAGGCAAGCTGGACCGTATGTAGAGGTGTGGATTGCGTTCATCATGGAGAATTATCTTCCGGTACATATCTCAGTTCTATGTCTATATGCTTTCTTAATTACTGTCTTTATTGCTTCATAAACTTTGTCATTTATTGCTTCATTCAATTTTTCTTTATTGCTTTATGAAATTATTCCTCATTCAATTCTCTTGCGTTTATTTTTGTGCTCTCTTTAATTTTCTTACTTTTATGTATTAAATGCATTATTCTTAAAACTTGGTGAATGATTGTGTAATAAAAAAAGAATGAATACCGCAAGGTCCTTGTGACTTGCATTGATGAATTAAAAAGAAAAAAATATGGTATGCAACGCGATGATGGGTGCACTTTTTGATAACAAATACACTTTGCGTCTATTATACCAAAATGCATTGCGCGGAGGGGTGTGTTGCACTCGTATGTATTGTTAGCCCGTCCTTAGCAAAAACGCACTATGTTGAGGTAGTGTTGCGCTGGTAAAATACCGTGCGCCCGTCCTCCAGAAATGCGTTGAGTTAAGGGGTGTGTTGTGATGATACATGCGTTGTTGTTCGTCCTCAGCAAGAATGTATTTGCGTTAATGGAAGCATGGTGTTAATTTTTAATCCTGCACCCATCTGAATACAAAACAAAAGGTAATTTCTAATTTTTCTTTATGTATAGAAGCTAATTCATTGATTCTTTGTAATTGCTAAAATTTTTGTATTGCGTTAATTGTAATTCCTTGTATACTTAGTTAATTTTTAATACAACTAAGTAACAATTCTTTCAAGTATGCGATAGCCTCTTCGTTATCATCCTTTGTCTTTATTTGCGATATTCTATATCTTTTACTGTATGTTATTCATTGCGCTGCCATGATGTATAATATGCATACACTTAGAAACATTTCCCATACTTTGTATTTTCTGACTAACACTTAGTTAATTCGTAGATATAGCAATGCTTTACCTTTTATCCTTCAAAATCTGCTCAAACCTTCTTTTTGAAACTTTGTCTAAGTGCTTGTCTATTCTGTCCAAACAACGTAATGAGGACCATGCGCATCTCTAAATTTTGAGGTGGGGAAGGTCTGAGTAGATGAGATCAAGATTATGCGATCATTATGAAAAATGTGTTCATTTCCATAAAAAAAAAATAATAATAAATTCATACAAAACTCCAATTTCAGCGCATGGGAAACCAAAAACAATCCCTCCCTGATAAGAGTTAGTCGTGAAAGGAACTTGCACGTAGTTGGATGTTCGCATAACACCCGTGGGAGCAAGCCAAAACGAAGGTGGGTTTCCAAGAACGACGCGATATGAAAAGAGAAAAATGAGAAAACGAAAAAGAATAAGAATACAAGAGACAACTCCTCTGAAATTCAAAAGTTAAAATTGAGATTGGCACACAACCGTAGTTGGATGTTCGGATGAAACCTATGGGAACAAGCCAAACTGAAGGTGGGTTTCCAAGAACGACGCAATATGAAAAGAGAAAAATAAGAAAACGAAAAAGAATAAGAATACAAGAGACAACTCCTTCTGAAATTCAAGAGTTAAAATTGAGATTGGCAGACAACCGTAGTTGGATGTTCGCATGACACCCATGGGAACAAGCCCAAAATGAAGGTTGTAACCATGATCAACAGTCTCTAAATAAATGACGTAAAATTTGACCACTACATCCGAACGCATCAAGTTGTTTTCACAAGAAGAGGTACACATTCTTTTTTAAAACTAGAAAGGCATTTTTGAGCATAGATTTGTTGTATAGAAGAATAAAGTAGGGCTTGTTATTAATTTTCAAGGATAGAAAGAAATTGCATTGTTAAGTAATGTTGCCTAGATGGAGCATTCGGAGCAACCAATCGACGCAAAATCTAGGATAGGAAATAAAGCATTATGCCTTAGTAGAAGATATGCTTTGAGGACAAGCATATAATCTAAATTTGAAGTGTGATAACTTGTAGAAATACAAGTTATTTTATACTGTCTTATTTAGATATTGCGGCTAAAAGGGAAGAAAAAAGTTTGCGATCGAATGGTATTGAAAAATTGGCTAAGGAAATGCAAAGAAATTATAAAAATTATCGTAAATACAACCACTAACGCCATTGCGATTTGACGGAAAGATGTTTCCATTCTATTTTGCAGGAAATCAAGTCACTGCTTGTGTTCATGGCTCAAAGAGAAAATGAATAACGCATCTTCGTCGCATTCGCCCGTCAATCAATAATAAGAAGACGATCAACGCAATGACCGCGCAGCGACAATCGATCCAGAGCTTAACTTCCACCGCATGCGATAATAAAAAACAACACCGTATACGGGCAAACGATCGAAAGATGCAAAAGAGCAACGCAGTTGCGGAGGATTTAGATGCGTGTACAACTAACCATTATGCATTTCTGACAGGATTGATTGCGTAATAAAAGCAATATTCACTCCACCATTTCAGGAACTGCCTTAACGAGTAGGGTCCACACTGCAAAGAGTCAAAGTTGAGCCTATAAATAGCCTCTGCAATTCCATTGCAAAATAAACTTGATACGGGCATATTTTGATACTTGTATATTGCAAGAGAGACTGGTATGAGTGCCGATGGGAGTAGATCCGGGAAGAATTAAGAGACAAGGCCGAGAGGTGAGTCTCCGGGCAAAGAATCCTTTCAATCCCTATCGTTGAAGCTCTATACCAAGGTCACTTCTACCGGACGAGCAAGCCTAAGCGGGAAACTCTTCTCTTCCTCCATACCATATGTTGGCAAGCAAATCCACCATCCAGATCTGTGTCAAGACATTGAAACTCTTATGTATTTGTTTCTATCTCTTTTCATCACTTGTACTCATCTCCTTAATCTCTATCATTCATACCATGTATCAGATGCTTAATCGTAGTATTAATTGTATTGATCATTTCCATTATCATCTTTCTGTCTATTCCCATTCACCCATGAATCGTTTTCTCCATGAAGTTTTCTTAATCCCTTGGTAATTAGTATGAATTAAGCAAGTAAATTAATCTGTGCTAAGGAAATAAATATGTTTAGCTAAAGCATGCTAGACGACATCTTCACCTGTGAGAGTAGAAGTGAAGATGCCATTCAGCCTGTCGAGAAAAGATTGGAAGAATGCGTTAACTAAAACGAGAAGTACTTCAAGAGATGGAAGCAACCTTGTGTTCATTACGTGCATCCCTGTTTCATCACAAAGATGTAGGAACGCGGCTGATCATCGAGAGGTGTACACCAAGGGAAAACAGAACCTTAGTTATATCTTTAACGCAATTAATGAACTTGCGATGTTTATATTAATTACTCTTTCTATTTTTGATTCATACATAAAGACTTGCCAATGCATACCACGATCCTTTGTATAAACTTCACAGTCAGTTTCAAACTCAGTATCATGTATCATGTATCTTGTATCTTGTATCTTAATATCTTAGGTTTACTTTTATTGCACTTTTACTTTATTATCGCAATTTATGTTTACCACACTTTAAATTCATGTACAAATACACGCTCTTTTATTAATTATAAAAACGGTCGCATATATCACAAACATAATTCATTAACGACAACAATCCCTATGTTCGACCTCAGATTACTCTGAAAAACTTTCGTTGGAATTATACTTGGTTTTAGAGCAAGGAAACTTATGACAACGCATAGCTTACTACAAACATTTCATTAATAACACATACATCTAGAAGTAGTATCGCATAAAGTGTGCATGAGCAATCACATAGCAGAACATACATTTTCCTATTACAAGTTTATGGCAACATGAGCTTGTAGTGCATTATCATGCATGCACATTACACCATTCAATTTACGAGTCAACAAGTTTATGGCGTCGTTGCCGGGGATTGGTAACAGTTAGTGTTGAGTACTTTATGTGCAGGACTGATCTCTTTGTACTGGCTGTTTATCGCGAAGAGCAGTCTAACGGTTTATGAGTACTAAAGTGATCCAGAAATTCTAAGCTGACCCAGAGATTAGGTGCATTTTTCACGCAGGAGCACAACAGAACCAGATTAAGTGCCGGAAATTCAAGACCTACAGTTGCAGAGAATGAAGGGTTGAGAAATGTGCAATGCATTCTCCGTACCTGGTGATTCCTGCAGGAAGTAGATCATATCTCTCCCCATATACATTACGGGATAAGGCCAAGAGGAGAACAATGTTCGTGAAGACATTGTGCAGGCAAGCTGGACCGCCTGCGAAGGTGTGGATTGCGTTCATCATGGAGAATTATCTTCCGATCCATATCTCAATTCTATGTTTACATGCTTTCTTAATTACTGTCTTTATTGCTTCATAAACTTTTTCATTTATTGCTTCATTCAATTTTTCTTTATTGCTTTATGAAATTATTCCTCATTCAATTTCCTTGTGTTTATTTCTGTGCTCTCTTTAATTTTCTCACTTTTCTGTATTAAATGCGTTATTCTTAAAACTTGGTGAATGATTGTGTAATAAGAAGAAAATGAATACTGTAAGGTCCTTGTGACTTGCATTGATAAATTAAAAAGGAAAAAAAAATTGGTATGCAACGCGATGATGGGTGCACTTTGTGATAACATATACACTTTGCGTCCAATATGCCCAAATGCATTGCGCGGAGAGGTGTGTTGCGCTCGTATGTATTGTTAGCCCGTCCTTAGCAAAAACGCACTATGTTGAGGTAGTGTTGCGTTGGTAGAAATACCGCACACCTGTCCTCCAGAAATGGATTGAGTTAAGGGGTGTGTTGCAATGATACATGCGTTGTTGCCCGTCCTCAGCAAAAATGTATTTGCTTTAATGGAAGCATTGTGTTAATTTTTAATCGTGCACCCATCTAAATAAACAACAAAAGGTAATTTCTGATTTTTTTTTATGTATAGAAGCTAATTCTTTGATTCTTTATAAATGCTAAAATTTTTGTATTGCGTTAATTGTAATTCCTTGTATACTTAGTTAATTTTTAATACAACCAAATAACAATTCTTTCAAGTATGCGATAGCCTCTTCGTTATCATCCTTTGTCTTTATTTGTGATATTCTATATCTTTTACTTTGCGTTATTCATTGCGCTGCCATGATGTATAATATGCACACACTTAGAAACATTTCCCATACTTTGTATTTTCTGTCTAACACTTAGTTAATTTGTAGCTATAGTAATGCTTCACCTTTTATCCTTCAAAATTTTGCTTAAACATTCTTTTTGAAATTTTGTCTAAATTTTTGTCTATTATGTCCAAAAAAACGCAATGAGAACCTTGCGCATCTCTAAATTTGGGGGTGGGGAAGGTTTGAGCAGATGAGATCAAAAGTATGCGGTCATTAAGAAAAATGCGTTCATTTTTCATCTGAAAAAAAAATCATACAAAACTCCAATGTTAGCGCAAGGGAAACCAAAAACAATCCCAACCTAATAAGAGTTAGTCATGAAAGGAACCTGCTCGTAGTTGGATGTTTGATGACACTCGTGGGAGAAATCCAAAACGAAGGTGGGTTTCCAAGAACAACACAATATGAAAAGAGAAAAATGAGAAAGAGAAAAAGAATAAGAATACAAGAGACAACTCCTCTGAAATTCAGGAGTTAAAATTGAGATTGGCACACAACCGTAGTTGGATGTTCACATGACACCCATGGGAACAAGCCAAAACGAAGGGTGTAACCATGATCAACAGTCTCTAAATAAATGACGCAAAATTTGACCACTGCATCCGAACGCATCAAGTTGTTTTCACAAGAAAGGTAAACATTCTTTTTAAAACTAGAAAGGAATTTTTTAGCATAGATTTGTTGTATAGAAGAATAAAGTAGGGCTTTGTTATTAATTTTTAAGGATAGAAAGAAATTGTGTTGTTAAGTAATGTTGCCTAGGTGGAGCATTCGAGCAACCAATCGACACAAAATCTAGGATAGGAATTAAGCATTATTGCCTTAGTAGAAGATATGCTTGACGACAAGCATATATCTAAATTTAGGGGTGTGATAACTTGTAGAAATACAAGTCATTCATACTGTTTTATTTAGATATTGCGGCTTAAAGGGAAGAAAAGTTGCGTCGAATGTATGAAAATTGACTAAGAAATGCAAGAATTATAAATTATTGTAAATACACCCACTAACGCCATTGCGATGGTAGAAAAGTATGTTTCCATTCTATTTTGTAGGAAATCAAGTCACCGCTTGCGTTCATGGATCAAAGAGAAAATGATCAACGCATCTCCGTTGCATTGCGCTCGTCAATCAATAATAGAGAGACGATAAACGCAATGACGATGCATGTGACAATCGATCTAGAGCTTAACTTCCACCGCATGCGGTAAGAAAAAACAACACCGCATGCGGGCAAACGATCAAAAGATGCAAAAGAGCAACGCAATTGTGGAGGATTTAGATGCGTGTACAACTAACCATTGTGCATTTCTGACGGGATTTATTGCGTAACAAAAGCAATATTCACTCCACCATTTCAGGAACCCTTAACAATAAAGTGGAGTCCACACTGTAAAGAGTCAAAGCTGAGCCTATAAATAGCCTCTGCAATTCCATTGCAAAATAAACTTGATACGGGCATATTTTGATACTTTTATATTGAGAAAGAGACTAGTATGAGTGCTGATGGGAGTAGATCCGGGAAGAATTAAGAGACAAGGCCGAAAGGTGAGTCTTCGGGCAAAGAATCCTTTAACTCCGCGTCGTTGAAGCTCTGTACCAAGGTCACTTCTACCAGACGAGCAAGCCTGAGAGGGAAGCTCTTCTCTTCATCCATACCATACACCGGCAAGCAAATCCACCATCCAGATCTGTGTCAAGACGTTGACACTCTTCTGTATTTGTTTCTATCTCTTTTCATCACTTGTACTCATCTTCTTAATCTTTATCATTCACACCATGTATCAGATGCTTAATCGTAGTATTAATTGAATTGGTCATTTCCATTATCATCTTTCTGTATATTCTCGTTCACCCATGAATCGTTTTCTCCGTGAAGTTTTCTTAATCCCTTGGTAATTAGTATGAATTAATCAAGTAAATTAATCTGTACTAAGGAAATAAATATATTTAGCTAAAGCATGCTAGACGACATCTTCACCTATGAGAGCAGAAGTGAAGATGCCATTCCGCCTGTCGAGAGAAGGTTGGAAGAATGCGTTAACTAAAGCGAGAAGTACTTCTAGAGATGGAAGCAACCTTGCGTTCATTACGTGCATCCCTGTTTCACCATAGAGATGTGGGAACGTGACCCATCACCGAGAGGTGTACACCAAGGGAAAATGGAACCTTAGTTATATCTTTAACGCAATTAATGAACTTGCGATGTTTATATTAATTACTCTTTCTATTTCTGATTCATACATAAAGACTTGCCAACACATACCATGATCCTTTGTATAAACTTCACAGCCAGTCTCGAACTCAATATCATGTATCATGTATCTTGTATCTTGTATCTTAATAGCTTAGGTTTACTTTTATTGCACTTTTACTTTATTATCGCAATTTATGTTTACCGCATTTTAAATTCATGTACAAACACACGCTCTTTTATTAATTGTAAAACCGGTCGCATATATCACGAACGTAATGCATTAACGACAACAATCCTTGTGTTCAACCTCGGAATACTCTGAGAAACTTTCGTTGGAATTATACTTGGTTTCAGTGCACGGAAACTTGTGACAATGCATAGCATACTACAAGCATTTCATTGATAACGCTTACATCTAGAAGTAGTATCGCATAAAGTGTGCATGAGCAACCACATAGCAGAACATACATTTTCGCATTACAAGTTTATGGCAACATGAGCTTGTAGCGCATTATCATGCATGCACATTACACCATTCAATTTACGAGTCAACAACGAGAAATTAGAAGTAAATTTTTACTCAACAATGAAAATCCCTTGGTCGCAGTATGTGGTGCATGTTCTTAAGATATACGTTGATAGTCATGCGTCGATGGTCATGCGTTGGACTGATAATGCGCTAACGAATGTATGCGATGACCATGCGTCCTGCCACAAGTTTTCTTATGTTTACAACAAGTATAACAGGAATACAAGTTTCTTGGGTAATCCAAGGTCGAACACAAGGACTTGTAACTATATGTATGCAGTAATGTGCATGCGGCGGTTTAAATAAAAGAATGGAATGGAGATTGCTAAGTTAATCCTACTCCTACTCCTATCTAACAGACAACGCAATGAGAATATGCATTAGAGGTAGAGATACAACAACACTTGACATGAAATAAATATATGAGAAACTAGATAAAATGCAGAGATAATTCCATTGCAACCCTTAAGAGTGACCGCAAGGGCAACCTTAGTCAGTGCAAGCCATGCAATCACGCTACACACACGTGAACCTAACTCTACGAATATGCAGTGTATCTGCGATATTATTGAGAAGCCTATGCCTGCCTAGACCTCCATAACCAGCTCACTAGCTCTCGCCGCATGAGCGTGGCTACCACATAACCCCTTATCCTACTTCCTGGACGCATGCAAATCCATTCCGTAGGGTGCATACACTGTGTGAAGCAAAAAAGGCTTATCTCTAAGATACCCATTCTTGCCTATGCGTTCCCGCTCTCCTGAGTCTTAGATTTGTGTTTTAGACTACTCTCCCAAGTATGCCTAAATGATGAATGATGCGCTTATAGGACAAGGTAACCGCATGAACTTTGTTGACCTAAGATTTTTACTATCCCTAATGAACAATGCATACATTGCTTAATGTGACCAACCACTTACCCTCCCGGGCAGTTGGTTGTTGCTGACTTTACTTATAGACAAGTAATGCATTAGCCTATAGACAGGCGTTGCAGTAGCTTCACACTAAGAAAATAAGATTACTCACACACTCGCGCAATGCACACCTCTCGGTGGGTTGCTATATGCTTCATATCCCTAATCCACATGACTAAGTATGTGATACCCAAGCAATCCCACTAAGTGTTGCAATGAAAGTAAAGATGCTAAGTAAAGAAGATGGAGATGGAGTCGAAGGAACAGAGAAATGCATTGAAAACAAATTGTATTAATTCTTTAATCACAAAATGTCATACAATACAATATAAGAAAAGAAAGGGAAATGGAATGACCGGGAAACAAAGACTTGCTTCCAATGGATGTGTGTCAAGGCTGTCGGTGGTGCCATTGATGGACAGAGGAGCTGACTCTCTCGAGATCTAGCTCCGGTCAAAGGCTCTGGTCGTCACTCGGAATGGATGAAAGAAGTGAAGAACTCTCAGCATCTTCTCACACATTTTGTCTGAATCGTGGGGAAAATCCCTTGATAACGTGAATTTCTACTCATCGGCTTCTATTTATAGAGCTTGAGTCACCGACAGCATTAATTAGACTACTGTGAGTCTGACATTCGGTGCGTTAGTCCTTTCAGAACCTCTGCCACTAACGGCGTGGTAGGTGAAATGTCAACATCATCTTTTGGTTTTTCTCGGGGTAGATACGTTGATGCGTTCATTCCACCAACCTTATGTTGCTCCCATTAGTATGCGTTGTCGCATAGCCGCAATCATTCAATGACCACATTCGCTTAATACCACAACTCTACACGATGACCACAATCGCTAGGCGAGTGCAACCCCAATGCAATGGACGCATACGACTGATTACCGCAATATCCATGCATTGATCGACGCATTCGCCTTGCGATGGAGTGTTTTCTCTGCATGCGGTCGTCTATGCGGTGGTTCGATTTCTGCGTTTGCATCCATTTCCTGCATTAGCTACAAAAATAGAACATTGAATGCATAATTAACGCAAAATAACAGGTTAGCTGAGATTCAACATGCTGATCAATGCAAGCTCATTTGCTCGTGAATTCCTAGCATAATTGCCGCATATTCTACCTAACGACCTTCATAATTCTAAGTAAAAGGCCTAAGATTACATGCATTTCTGCATGTCATAAAAAATCTAAGGATAATCCCAAATAAACAGGAGTTCATAGTTAGCTCAAGATTCAGGTTAATTTACCTAGGTCATCGTTGCGAAATAGTCAATCTTAAATAATAAACAGCGTTATAAAGTAAGAGTGACTTATTTCGTGGTCCAAACTTATGCAAATACATTGCACAGAATGCTCCCAGTCCTTATGTCATCAGTTGTATGAATTTCGATCACTTCGTTTGTAGCACTTTATAACTCTTTGTAAAAACTACAGAGTGAGCCGCATCTAATAGTGTTACCAGAATATGACACCCAACCTTATTCATATACTATAGATCATTTTGACTATTTACTCGAACCTGATCCATATTTCTAAAACAAAATAAGTAATTCAGATATTGAATAACAACTTATTGAATTTTCAGAATAAATTTACTGTTTACACACCATGAGTTTTAGGTCATAAAACCCAACATTGAGCCCGTATCACTAGGCGTCGAGCAATAGACGTTAAATGTTGTGCTACCTAAAGTCTACCAGTAATTTGAATTTCTTTTCTTTTTTGTTCTTTTCTGTTTTGTTTTGCTTCTTTTAATTTCATTTTAATTAAAGAGAGGCTGACTGTGTACTTTTTTTTTTCTTAGGAGAATCACAATTCTTGATCTTTAAAGAATGTTTTCAAATGTTCATGCTTGTGCCCAAACATCCAGGGGAGTTTTTCTGTTCCCTCTTGCCCCTTTTTATTTTTGTCCTTAGAATGAGTTAAAACATGAAAGGGTGGGTGAAGCATGCTTCGTGTGATTTGATAATTTGATTGAAAATCGGAAATTTTTGTCATGGTAAATGCTTGATATTTTTGTTTGCTCTGTTTGTTTTTTCCTTTCAATGACAATTTGATGACGCACTCAATGTGCTGCTTATTCTTAAAAATGAGTAATTTTCACAATTTAAAGCTTTTTTATAATTTTTTTTCATGAGAAAAATGTAAAATGAACCTAGGTTGAAAATTTTTCTGTTTTAAATCCCTTAAAGTCCTAGAAATGGATTATCCATCTTGGATTTTTGTTGTCACCTCAAAAGGCACTCTATTGGCTTGGGAGAAACTTTTAGTGCCTAAGAGTAAAACTAGATCAGAAAATAGCAGCCCTCGTGTGAGAAGAAAAAAAATAAAGGAGAATTATACTAGTTGCTTCTCTCTTTTGGAAAAAAAGCAAAAAATGCATGTAAAAATGAGGCATAACCGGTGTGTCTGCGAAAATAATAATAATAATAGTGTGCATGTATGCATGGATAGAGGTGAAAAGAGCTACCTTCGATGTGTGCAGTTAAGGCCTGTGAGAAAAGAATGATAGGTTCCCAACGGTTGAGTGTGAAAGCTAGCCCTCTAGGTAAAACAAATGTCTTCTACGTCTTGTGTGTGTGAGTTTTGGGCACTCCAAGATAATGTTACTGTTTGGTATGTAATAACAGTATGTCTCGAGCTGATGACTGAGCCAGAGTAGAGGGAAGATGAAACGGGAGTAGGATAATACTTTTCTTGGTACTTTTCAATTTATGAAAAAGTTTCGTGTCTTAGTATTTCATTCATACAAGGCTTTCATTGAAAAATAACTTTTTATAACAAGTCTCAATTGAGTGATTGTTTGATTTTGATATGTGATGCGACCCTTAAGACTGTTGAAAGTAGAGAAAGGATTCGATGAATGGAGTGGACGATTTCCATATCAATTTCCATGGCTGAGTGTTATAATGTTGCTTAGGACAATCATGTATTATGTTGGGGGTGTTTGTTAGCTCTCAAAAAGAGCTAAGTTTATGGCTTTAACTTTCCTATATTTGGGTATTCTTTGTGCTTTATTTATCTTAATTTATAGGAGAATTAACCCAATGGAGCAAGTTCGTTGCAAAGATGAAGAATCAAACAAAAAGGGAGGAAAAACTGGGAGTTAAATGCACCAAATCAAGCTTAGTTGCCAAAGGACAACTCTACCATGTACTAGCGTTGCAACCCTCTTCACAAGCCTTAGTCCAACGCTCATTTGTTGCTAAAAGAAAGTAGCATCAAGTGTAGGGCAGTATTGCATCACGACGCTCTGGAGTTGGGTCATCGCTAGCATTCCAACAAACCTTAACGCTCGAACTTCAATGTTGTAAGACAAAACATTCTGCATTGCAACGCTCCTTCCAAGCGTTGCAACGCTGTGATGATTTGTCACATCCCGCCCCAGACCACCCTTTTAGCCTAGGAAAGGGCATGACTGCAGCAGTTATCAACCCTTTGGTTGACACTTACTGACTAATAACTCTGGCGGAGTAACTTTGATACCAAAATATAACTTATACACAGCGGAATATCTTTGGGCCAAAATTTATTAATTCAGAAACATAACACGTTTAGAGCCATTACAACACCAGATTCATAAGTCCCAAGCCCAAATACCCTAGTCCCTACATGAACAACAGTAACATGTGTACAATATTAACAACAACCACCTAAACAGACGGGTTACAAATCTCTTTATCCTTTAGTGGCGGAGCAGATGCAGCTATCTTCTGAGGATTTGACCGCTACCTAGGGGAAAAGAAAACATTTGAAAATGGGGTGAGCTTGCGCCGAGTGAGTGACTTAAGAAAAAGGTAATTTATTCTCATGCAAAATCTCAATAAAGAGTTCAAACTGATATATAAGCTTCTACAGTACTTGTACTACTGTGTAAACATTTTCCAAGCATAAAGCATATAAAGCTGTTTTAATCATAAAACAGTATAACTGCTTCTCAATTGAAAGCAACCCCACTGTGGGTAAAACTAATCTGAACACCAACTACTAGTCAAGAGAGAACCCTTTTGCTCAATCTCTGACTCTAACTACCTATGTGCACGTGCCCATACTAAGTACCGTCCTACATTAGGTACTTCTGCTCAGATACCTTCTCAAATGTCATTCAGTATCGAGCTACTAGGATACCTTCTCAAATGTCCTTCAATATATGGTTGGTTTGGTACCTTCTTAAACATCCTTCACCACGAATAGATACCTTCTCAAATGTCCTTCAGTATCTAGTTGGGCCGATACCTTCTCAAATGTCCTTTGGTATCGCGTTTTAAGTAAAACTAGTCATAAATGACTTTCTCTTTAAAGCATGTAAAGTGTAACACATATAAAAACATAGGTTTAAAGATACCAACGCATACTGAGTATATTTAACACATATAAAGAGCTTTTCAACAAACTTCCCTCACATGCATGCGTTTAAAACATAAATCATAGTTTGCTTGGAAATTATTTTGTAAAACTAGCTGGCATGAGAATAATCTTCTCTAAAACAAGCTTTCTATAAAACATTGTAAATCAAACATTTTAGGAAAATGTTTTAGTCAAACGTTTTAGTCACTCAAATCGATCGCTTAGGAACTTTTCACTCTAGTAGTTCCTTTTCTACCTCGGGCTCGCTTTTCACCCCTAGAATTCACATTCAACTTACAGCTCAGATTCTAGACCTTATTTTGAGATAATTCCTTCTGCAAACATATTCTAAAATTTCTCAAGAAGCTTACCCTAAGATTTGAGCTCATAAATCGTCGTGGTTTGGTTGGAGTCACAGAATCTCCAAATACTGGTCGAAGCTTATCTAACAGCCTGACCCTTCTCCCTTCTTCTCAATTTCCAGCCCGATCTCTTCGAGCTTTTTCTCCGGCAGCCCTACCCTGAAAACGAGACTTCTAGAGCTTTTAGGTGGCTTTAGAATCACTCCAAACGCATATGTAAATTGGGATACCTCCACGTTCCAAGTTGATGGTCCTTCCAAGACTTCACTGTCCAATGAGTCCTCTTTGAAATTCTATGACCAACGCATGGATTTTGCTCTCAACTCAAGGTTTGCTCACCTTCCCCACTTTAATCTAATGTATTTTGAGTTGTGATTTGAAGAATGAAGTCTTTGGTCCTATTTGTAGGCATCCAAACCTCCTCCCAATTCGACACCTTCTACTTGGTTGCATGTCCAAGTGGTTCCTCTGCACACTACCAACACATCTTTTGATACCTATGTGCACGTCCTTCAGTATCTGGTGCACGTGCCCATACTAAGTACCGTCCTACCTTAGGTACTTCTGCTCAGATACCTTCTCAAATGTCCTTCAGTATCGAGCTACTAGGATACCTTCTCAAATGTCCTTCAATATATGGTTGGTTTGGTACCTTCTTAAACGTCCTTCAGTACCAATAGATACCTTCTCAAATGTCTGTCTCTTATACACATCTAGATGTGTATAAGAGACAGGTTCAAGGTTCTACTTGCATATGTGATGGGGTGTAGCATTGTTTTCTTCTTTTGCACCAGCACCGCCCCCATCGTATAACCGCTTGTGTCATACATTAGTTCAAAGGGCTATGTCCAATCTGGTGCGATCAACCCAGGTGCGGGTATTAATGCATTCTTCATTATCTTAACTGCATTGAGGCATTGGTCATCAAAGTCAAATGTTCTTTCTGCCTCCAGCAATGCACTCAATGGTCGTGCAATCTTTGAAAAGTCTTTCACAAAACGTCGATAAAAGCCAGCATGTCCTAAGAAGCTCTTGACAGCCTTCACATTTGCTGGATGTGGGAGCTTTTCAATCTCCTCAATCTTTTCCTTGTCCATCTCCATCCCATCCTTGGAGACTTTTTGCCCAAGCACAATACCTTCCTTCACCATGAAGTGGCATTTCTCCCAGTTCAGCACAAGGTTCATCTCTTCATATCTCTTCAATATCTTCTCTATATTGTTGGGATAGACTTCGTATGTTTGCCCATACACCGATAAGTCGTCCATGAAAATTTCTACAGA
The DNA here is from genome assembly GCF_009727055.1 of Benincasa hispida. Classification (NCBI taxonomy): domain Eukaryota; kingdom Viridiplantae; phylum Streptophyta; class Magnoliopsida; order Cucurbitales; family Cucurbitaceae; genus Benincasa; species Benincasa hispida. The sequence goes on along the minus strand of NW_024064833.1, from coordinate 441,333 downwards.
ATCTTCAAGATACTGAGAAAAGATGGCCATCATACAGCTCTGGAATATGCTCGGCGTATTGCATAGGTTGAATGGCATGCGTCGAAATGCAAATGTTCCATAAGGGCAGGTGAATGTGGTTTTCTCTTGATCTTCAGGAGCAATCATGATTTGGTTATAGCCGGCATATCCATCCAAGAAGCAGTAGTAATCATTTCCTACTAGGCAGTCTAGCATCTGGTCGATAAAAGGCAAAGGGAAATGATCCTTCTTTGTCACCGCATTCAGTTTTCGATAGTCCATGCAAATCCGCCAGCCAATGACGTTCCTTATCAGTATTAGTTCACTATTTGCATTTGGGGCTACCTTCATCCCTTCTTTCTTTGGCACACATTGCACAGGGCTGACCCATGTGCCATCGACGATTGGATAGATAATCCCCGAGTCCAACCATTTGATTATTTTCTTCCTCGCGACCTCCTTCATCGTAGGGTTGAGTCTGCATTGATGTTAGATCGATCCTTTTTTATTGTCCTCGAGACGTATCCTGTGCATGCAATATGCGGGGCTGATTCCTCTGATGTCTACTAGCATCCAGCCAATTACTTTTATGTCTTTTTCATGATGCACAGCAGCGCATTCTCTTGATCTTCTTGAAGTGCAGAGGAAATTATTACTGATAGCATTTCATTCTGCCCTAGAAAAGCATACTTTAAGTGGTTTGGAAGGGTCTTCAGCTCTATTGTTGGTGGTTGTTCCAAGGATGCTTTTGTTGTTTTTCTTTGTTCACTCGTTGTCAGCTTTTCTTCTTTGGATGCGATCATCTCATCTTTTTTGGTTGTTTTTCTGTGATCGCATTGCAGGCTACTATGGATGCGGTCGCATCTTCATCTTCATTTTCATCTTCAGACTTTTCTTTTTCATTCAAACTTGGTTCATCGTAGATTCATTGAGGTCTTCTTTTTCATGATCTTTCATGGCTCGGATAATATCAAACCTGAGCTTCTGTCCATTCACGCTCAGTGTGATCTCTCCCTTGTACACATCAATCTGAGCACGACTAGTGGATAAAAATGGTCATCCCAAGATGATGTGTACATCCTTGTCTGCCTTATAATCCAGGATGATGAAGTCTGCCGATAATACAAATTTGTCAATCGTGACCAGGACATCCTTCACCTTCTCCTTTGAATGAACAATGGACCTGTCAGCTAACTAGAGAGTCACCATTGTGGACGCCAACTACCCCACATTCAACTGCTTAAAAATTGAGAGGGGCATTAAGTTGATGCTGGCCCCGAGATCGCAAAGCGCTTGACCAATATATAACCCTCTAATTGAGCAGGGTATTGTGAAACTCCCAGGGTCGCGCATTTTCGGTGGAATAATGGTTTTTGCTCTTTGCGTTAGCCACCGTTGCGAACTTACCAGTGCTTCTTTTCTTCGTCACCATGTCCTTCAGAAACTTCGCATACTTTGCCATCTGTTCAATCGCTTCAGTGAAAGGGATGTTGATATGCAACTGTTTCAGCATGTCTATGAAGCGTTGATACTGCACTTCATCATTTTTCTTCTTTTTAAGTCTCTGTGGAAATGGTGGCAGCTGTATTTTTACAACTCCCTGTTCTTTCAGCTTCGAAGTGGACACAATCTCCGATTCCATCGTCTCTTATTCTTCTGTTTCTTCTTGAGTCAACGGGGTCTATGGTTCCATCGCAATTAGAGCAGTCCTACTCAGCTTCTTTTTCTCGTCCGCCACTGTCTTTCCGCTTCGGAACATCACAACTTGACATTGCTCCTTTCCCATACTTCTTAGGTTGTGTGGGCAGCTCTGTTGAACTCGGCAATGCCTCTTGCGGTCTACTTTTGAGTTCGCCCACAATCTGTCCTATCTGAATTTCAAGATTGCAGATGGACGTCGCTTGATTCTGGAGCACTGTTTTGTTCTTTTCGATATACTGCTTCAATAAGCTCTCTAGAGATGAAGATTGCGGCGCCTGCGAACTACTAGCTTGATTTTGCGTTTGACCGTTTGTTCGCGGGAAAAATCCTGGTGGCCCTTCTTTTTGCGCCATTGGTTGAAAATTTTGTTGCTGATTTTTCCAAACGAAGTTAGGGTGGTTTTCCACACAGGGTTGTAAGTATTGGAAAAAGGATTATTGTTCACGAAATAGAAAGATTGTGGGTTACTCGTGAAGGATCTCATATCGAGAGTTCCATGAGCACGTTTGGATCGCTCCGATCTCACCGTGACCGAAATACATACAATATACATTCAACATACAGTTATGCAAACAAAACTTAATTATCAGCATGCTACAAACAAAGATAATAACAAGGGAAACAGTTCCATACCAGTTGAAGACAATCTTCAATCTTTGGAACTCCAGCGTAGTAGAAACTGCAAGCAATCTACCACTGCCCAGCAACAGCATCAACAAAAGCAGCACGAACAACCGCACAGGAACACCGTGGGGACGACACCACCACTAATGAGCCCCAGGTATTCTCGAAGTGAAAACCCAAAGGGTGGGCTTTGGTGAATTTGGTAGAGGACGGAGGATACATGAATGGTATAGTCGATAAGTATGTGGGAGGGTGAAGGCTGCTATCGCATAGCAGAAATGTTTATCTTCTAGAGGAGCTACACAATCGTATAGGATTTACTGAACGATAGTTTAGGAAAAGGTATACAATCGTTAAATTAAAACGGCACACTATACGATCGTTTAGAGAAGCTATCCGATCGTGTAGGCAAAAGTGTTCGATCGTTTAGCGCGAGATGGACGATCGTTTAGACGGAGAAGCGACAATCGTATAGGCTCTTAAGTGATCATTTTCTTTCACCAACGTGCGCTTTACGTAAACTTTTGGGCGAATGATCGGGCGATTGATTGAACAATTCAAAAATGAAAACATTTTTAATTTTAACTCATCGGTTACCATAACTGACATTGCCCACCAACCCACATCCAAACGTGATATTAGGATTAATTATCATATAATTAATCAATTAATTAATTAATATAATCATATATATTTATATCCTATAGTTTGATATCACATATCTACTGTCACACCCCACACCAGATTACCCTCCTAACCTGGATGGAATGGTGACTGCAGCAGTTACCAACCCTTTTGCTGGCACTTACTGGCCATCTTACCTGTTAAATTTTGCTCAAACCCCGAATACATACATATTAGCTCAGAACTTAACACATTTACATTACAGGGTTTCGCAACATTGTTTATACATGGATATTACAACTTAGTGACCCCATCAAGAATACTAGTCTCTAGATAGACACATGTGTACTAACTAATACAGGTCTTCAAATACGCTTCCTTCAACCTGTTCCTTTGAGTGGCAGAGCAGCAACAGAAAAGTCCTTTGGGAGTTAACGACTACCTGAAAGGAAAACATTTGAAAACATAAGCTAGAAGCCCAATGAGTGACCTAATAAAACATAATTCTCATGCTTAAACTGAAAGCTCGAAAACATAATACTGGAACTAAAATATACCAAGCAAACGAGTACATAAAACCTTTAAAACCATTGTATCTGAAAAATTGAATCTTAGCTGAGAATGAACATTCATCACTCTAATTCTCAGTGCCAAGCCATGGCCAAATGAGACCTCTACTTCGATCACTTCATACTAAACTATGGCTAGGAGAGATCCCTATGTCGTTTTCTTTAAATATGCTTATGGGAATCTCAAACAACTTCCTCTAAACATTAACATTGATAACTACTCTTAAACACCCTTAAACATCATTATTCCCTAGTTGAGAACAAGCATACATCGCTCTAGCTCCCAACGTCTGTTATCGGCCACGAGACCCATGCTTCGGCCTCTCTTTGCTGGTTTATGGCCTAGGAGAAGATATGACTACCTTTATCCTTAGTTGAGAGTGAAATACTAGATCTAACCCTCAACGTCAACCTTAGTCGGGGAGAACCCTTTAGCTCAATCCCTCGACGTCGTATTACCTACGTGCACTTGGTTATAACTGAGTACCGTCGTACCTTAGGTACTTAACTAGGATAATTTCTCATTGTCCTTCAGTATCCTTAGGTACTTATCTAGGATACTTTCTCATTGTCCTTCAGTATCCTTAGGATACCTACTCATTGTCTTTTAGTATCCGTCATATAACTAGTCATAAACATTTAGTTGAACACTAAGGCTTAGTGCTCAAATCATCATACTAGTTCATCATGAAAATGGAGTTACTAAAGCATACTGAAAGTATTTGGACAAGATAACATATTTAAATCATGTCAATTTTCATGGAAAACATGCTTTACTTAGCATGAGAAATAGCTTCAAACATACGTTGCTTGGCACTTCATTTAAACACTTAGCATGAGAAATAACTTCAAAGAAATCATAGTTTCTAAAACATTAAAACATTAAATCATCATATAGTCACTCACAGCTCATCGGGGCTCTTAATGGGTTATATGCCTCTCCTAGCTCTTCTTGGCTTGAAAGGACATAATTTCCAGTTACATTCCTTAGAATTCTTAGCAAAATACCTCAAATAGTTCATTTACTAATAGAACTTTCATCAACAAAGATAGCATTACTAGCGAGATGATCAACATGAGTGAATTCATCCTCCTAAGCGAGATCCTCATCTTGAGCGAGATTCTCATCATGAGCGAGATCCATATGAGCGAGATCCTCATCATGAGAGAGATCCTCATGAGCGGGATCAAGCATTTCTTTAACAAACTTCAACCTAGCGATACTCACCATACCAAAGAGATTGAACTCAATTTCTAGCGAGATTTCCTTCTTGAGCGAGATCCTCATCACAAAATTAGCGAGATTATCATCCTGAGCGAGATCCTCATCCTCCACATTTCACTCTCGCTCTTCACGGTGAGTTGTTTGCTTGTTCTTCCCAAGCAGCTATCTGCTTCTACACAAATTCTCTATTTCAACTTCAAAAATTCATAACTCAAAATCCTGAACTCTTTTCAAGAAACTTCCTTCTACAAACTTGTTTAAAATTGATTTATATTTCTTACCTCACAATTCTAGCCAAAAATTCCTTATGGTTTCGCCCAGAGCTTCGAATCTTCACCTAGGGCCTTGATTAATCTGAGATTCTGCCTCTTCTGCACATTCCTCACTTTTTGTTCTTCTTCTCCTGCAATCTTTCTCCAGCAAGACAACCTCGAAAACTAGATTCTCCCAACTTTTAAATTGCACCAATTTCACTAAATTTGCTCATGTAGATTGCCAAAACCATACTTTCGAAGTTCCTCTGCCTTTTAATCTTCCTGCCGCCTCTCGAGTTCAAGGATTAACCACCACATCACCCCATATTTAGTGCCTCCAGCCCAAGCTAATAAATGGGCTTCCTTATTTAATATATTTTTCTTTTCCTTTCTCCACAACTCCTATAAATAACATGGATTTTCCCTTATTAGATATTTAATATATCATTCCTTTGGCTAAACATACTTGTCTAGGAAATTTAGAATTCGGGGCTTACATCTACTATAGTATTTTCTCCTCTATTTGATATAAATCATATTTATATCTAATTTCCTCCAAAATAATGTATCTCATACATTTAGCCAGTTATATCATATATAATTAACCAGTCCAATTATATCATATACAATCGAACTTCCTCTTGTCAATTTGAACATTTCAAAATAACCCAAATACTAGTTCTCGACCTTATCCAAGTTACCCAGGGGATCTAATGGACCTGTGGCTTGAAGCTCCAATGGTACGTGAATAGCTGACTAAACTCTTTAGCCACGAGATCCACCGTCCGTTAACTATCAGGCATTCCACTAAAGACCAACAGTTGAACTCTTCTTACCATAGATATATTTCTGTGTCCATCGAATATAACCAATCATGAGTACGATGACCCTTCACAGATGCTCGTAAGTACAGCTGGGCCAAATTACCGTTATGCCCCTATAGTTACATCTCACTCCTTAAGTACCACTAATTCTTCTAATGAACAAATTATAACATAGTCCAAACTATGTGGTGACTTCCTCTCGGGCAAGATAAGGTATGATGGTGCCACATCATTCAAGCCTAGGAATCAGCCCTTAAGGGAAGCTATCATCTACTTTACCCCTGCCTCAGGGAAGGAGTTAATACCATCTCTTGTATAGCTTGAGGTTCTCAGCTCCCAAATCAGACGAATCCCCACAATGGTAGGCTTGAATCTGCGACCTGGCCACTCATAACCATACAAATTAAAGGACCACCCTCAATGGCAAGAGTTCCCAAACTCATTAGGATTGAGTCATGTTACCTATGGTCATTCCTAGTGAAGTGAAGTCTCTATTCATGAACGGCGTTATATATGAGACATTAACCACTTCGTGGCAGGTCTTATACAAACTCTTTGTATAGGACGCCCCCATCGCATGTCCCAACATGAATGATCAGGATCAGACCATTTGTGATAAGTCAAAACACTTGTGACCATTCCACTATTGGATTATGTCCGAAAACTTCATAGTTTGTAAATTAATAAACATATTCTATTTTGTTTTTCGATAAAGTTGTTATTGAAATTGTAATCTTGAATCCAATAAACTAAGTCCTGAGGATATTTAATGTAGTTTGAACTTTATGTAGTGACATAATGTGTATCAAGTAAATATATAGCCAAAATGGTCTATAGGTATATGAATAAGGTGGGCACCTTATTCTTGGGACACTACGGATGCGGCTCACTTTGTAGTTAGTACAATCGATGTGCATCCTGGAATCGTTCATATAGAGATATGTGAGTGGGCAGTC
>NW_024064833.1:409427-432545 GCF_009727055.1 Benincasa hispida | reverse complement strand
TACCCGTTATAGGGATAGTAGATAGGTTGTTCCCTTTAGTACTGAATCTAGGTCTTGAACAAGGGGCCCCACCCTCTCCTTAGCCTGAGAGGGGTTCAGTTTATAGGTTGGACCTCAAACCAATTAATCATTAGTGGATCAATGGAACTTAAGGAATAAGATGTAGTCTTGGTGGTAAAACGGTTTTTATGACCCAGCCGAGATTACGAACAACCTGTGAAGGATTAGCTTACTAATCATGGCTATATCATATGGATACAAATATATCTATAGTGAGAGGAGTGCAACTACGAGACTATAGTGGAATGACCCGTGAGTTAACAAATGTTGATTAGTTTTGTCTAAAGAGTTTAGCCAGCTAATCTCGGATTGTTGGAGCCCATGATCTATAGGTCCATTAGGTTCCCCTACTAGCTCATATGGAATAAAGTTAGAACAGTATGATAGAATAATTCGAATTGTTCGAATTAGGTGAAGAGACAGAAACCGACAAGTATATGTGATAGTGGTCAGGTTTTCAGTTTAGATTTACGGCTTCAATATTTAAATGTGATTTAAATATCAAGAATATGAATACGTTTTTATTCAAAAGCTCGGAAATAATGGAAATGGTCAAAGATGTAAAAAGTTAAAGAGTTAACTTTTGACTTTAAAAAGTCAAACTTTGACCGACCTTATATTCATATGTATTTGAATTTTGAGAAAATGAATGCGGATTCATGCTTGGGAGGTCAAAATTAGTCAACATGGAAAAAATCATAAAAAGTCAAAATGTTGACTTTTTGGTCAAAGTTTGACTTTGACAAAATGACTATTTTGCCCTTTGACTAAAGTTTGTGGGAAAATCCAAACTTTTGTTAGATAATTCCACTAACAAAATAGTGGGCTAGGTGTTGGCTTATAGTGGAGACATTAAGCCCACTTAGATAGTGGATTCTAGGTGTTGGGTTTTTATGAAGTTGTTTCATGCAATTTTGTATGGCCGTTTTCTATAAATATGGGCTTTTGGATTTGGATTAAAAACTTTTGCTATTTTTGTCAAAATAGTTTTCTAAATTTGGGCTGAAAAAAGGAAAACCAAAAACCAAAAGAAAAATCCATTTCTTTTTCCATCTCTTTCTCTCTCTCGGTTTCTTCATCCACTGGGTACCACAATCCAGTTCTGAGTCTAGAGGATAGTAGGTCAACTCTAGTGGTGGTCCGGAAGAGTTCGAGTTGAGATTCAGCGGATAAAAGCATTTGGGGAGCTTCAAAGGTAATTTTTAATTTACTTTTTTTTTTCCTTCATTTGCATGCTATTTTCGTTTTAATTAAAAGCAATTAGAGTGTAATTAGATCCTTATTCTACTGCATATGTCTCGTGTTCCATCATGTGGTATCAGAGCACGTTTTAATTATGCTCAATTGCTTTTGGTGGGTAGTTTTTTCTTTTCTATTCAAATGTTGAATGAAATATCGACTAAAGTGGATTTATTATTATTTTGGCATTGTTTTTCTTTAAATTTCTTGTGAAAATTTGTAATTGCTCACATGTTTATGAGCTAAATGTGTGAAAAATGGTCTGTAAATTTTTTGGAGTCATTAGAGTTGAAATTAGGTTATAATTGCTTGCTTCTGGGAGAAAGGATAGCAGAAAAATTGAAGGAATTTTGATCACATACCCGAAATTGCCACCAGACCTGAGACAAGCTCAATAACCTACAGGTCGAGATCTGACACAGTTCGAAGTAGCCCTGCGCACACCAGCTGTCGATGAAGCACACCGGCCTGTTTCGCGACCCGACCCGATTTCTCCGCCCGCTCTGGTCCGACCCGCTTCGAACTGCCTTGTGTGCGCCATTCGCCCACGACTTCCGTGCCCGCTCGCTCCGCCTCCATCAACCCACCCTGCGCTTCCATTGACTGCGCCAGCGCACATTAACCAGCCGCTCCAGATGGTCTGGACCGGTCCGTTTGACCTGGTTAAGTTGGTTTGACCGGTTCAACTTGGTTTTTGGATTTTTTGGGCCACGAGAGTTTTTGGGCCAGTTCAAGATGGTTCAAAACGTTTGAAGCTGGTTTCGGAAAGCTGGTTGCTGATTTCTATAATAAATTAGTAATTTGTTTTTTTTTAATGCCAAAATCGGTCCACTTTAGTGTTGTTTACCTATTATGCATGTGATGTATAATGTTGTTTAATTATGTGTGCATATAGTATGGCATATAGTTTTAAAACCCCACAATAGGAAAAGCATGTGACATGCATATGTTATATGTTATAAGTGTTATAAAAATATATACTATGCATGCTTAGTTTTAATATATTGTTATATTAAACCATGTTTGTTTGAAGGAAGGATGTTATAGATGAATGCTCTGGGGTTATAATTGTTGTAATTTATTTTATATTTGTTATAAAATAACCTAGACTTTTAATCTATAACAAAGATAAGATGCATGCTCACTTCGGGTTAACCATCGAGCAATCCAATTTTCATAGAAAATAGGTCGATATCTTGTAAAACCGAAGTTACAAGAGAACTCACCCGACAAGATCTTGGCAAAAAATAGATAAGATGACTAAGGTTGAAGGTTTTTAAATTGACGGTTCATGAAACATCTACTCCCTGGAGATCGAGCCGGCGTCTGAGTTAGGTTAAACCGATTTTATGATCATGCGTGAGCGGTGTGAGGTAATAAATTTTTTTTATCACCTAGACATCGTAGGTTAAAAATACAGTATAAAAGTTATACTCTGAAGAATCACCTAGACTTAGGATATGTTTAGTTAGCCGAAATGTATCGCTAAGTATTTTATACCCTAATGATCTAGTTCAGTTATAGAGCAGTAATGTACTTTTAGCTCTAGCATCCCTAATAACATTCCCTCTAAAAGTGTTTCAGATACCTTCTCAAATGTCCTTCAGTATCGATCTACTAGGATACCTTCTCAAATGTCCTTCAGTATCCGGTTGGTTTGGTACCTTCTCAAACGTCCTTCAGTGCCAATAGATACCTTCTCAAATGTCCTTCAGTATCTAGTTGGGCGGATACCTTTTCAAACGTCCTTCGGTATCATGTTGTAAGTAAAACTAGTCATAAATGACTTTCTTTAAAGCATGTAAAGTATAACACATATAAAAACATAGCTTTAAAGATACTAACACATGTTGGGTATATTTAACACATATAAATAGCTTTTCAACAACTTCCCACACATGCATGCGTTTAAAACATAAATCATAGTTTGATTGGAAATCACTTTGTAAAACTAGCTGGCATGAGAATAATCTTCTTTAAAACATGCTTTCTGTAAAACATTGTAAATCAAACATTTTTAGCAAATTTTTTAGTCAAACGTTTTAGTCACTCACCTCAATCACTTAGGAACTTTTCACTCTAGTAGTTCCTTTTCTACCTCGGGCTCCCTTTTTCACCCCTAGAATTCATATTCAACTTACAACTCAGATTACTCATAGTTCTAAACTTTATTTTGAGATACTTTCTTCTACAAACATATTCTAAAATATCCCAGGAAGCTTACCCTAAACTATGAGCTCATTACTTCTCGTGGTTTTGCCGGAATCACAGAACCTCCAAGACTGGCCCAAGCTTATACGACAGCCTGACCCTTCTGTCTTCTTCTCAGTTTCCAGCCTGATCCGTTCGAGTCCTCTGGCAGCCCTACCCTGAAAACTAGACTTTTAGAGATTTTAGGTGCCTTTGAAATCACTCCAAACGCATGAGTAAATTGGGAGAAATCCTCGTCCCAATTTGATGCTGCTTTTCAGGCTTCACTGTCCAATGCGCCCTCTTTGAAATTCTATGACCAACGCATGGATTTTGGCATCAACGCAAGGTTTGCTCAACTCTCCCACTCCTTTTACTTTATTTTTGAATTGTGGTCTAAAAATGAAGTCTTTTGGACTTATTTATAGGCGTCCAAACCTTCTCCAAAGTCAACACCTCCTACTTAGCTGCATGTCCAAGTGTTTCTCCCTCACATTACCAACACATCTTTTTGAACAATGCAAATCTAAGTGTCTTCCTCCTATGAAGCCAACGCATGAGCGTCAGATTGCATGTCCTCAGATGCAACCACCTCAAATTCTTAAGGCTTAAGGCTTCCTCCCAAGAAGACACATGGTTTGATGACGTTTTCTATGTGACCTCATCCTTTATATGCGCCCAACTCTTGGATGTTTAACGCATAGTCCATACTCAATGATAGCCTATAATCAACGCATAGCAAGCCAATTCACTACCATCGTAATCCAACTTAGCCATTGCAATCCAACTTAGCCATCGCAAGAGCTAGCTATCACCATCGCATTGGGTGACCGTCCATCCTCGACGCATGGCTCACTAGGTAGCATCCCACGGCTTGCTTGGTATGGGCGCATAACGCATGGATGTGCTGTATAGGCTGGCCTCTCGACGCATGGGTGTGCTGCATAGGCTGGCCGCTCGACGCATGGGTGTGCAGCATAGGCTGGCTGCTCGACACATGGGCGTGCGGCATAGGCTGGCAATTGCTCGCTTGCTCGGCTGCATGGGTTTGTTTGGCCACATGGCAGGGGGGTACGATGCACGACCATTCGGTAGGGCTCTTCGACGCATAGGCATGGCCGCTCGGTCAGGGCGCTCATTGCACAGGCATGGCCGCTCGATGCATGGCAGAGGCATCTGGCCGAGGCTGCTCGATGCATGGTAGGGGCGTCTGCTTGAGGCTGCTCAACACATGGGCTGCCTTCTAATGTATCACCTCCATCTTTCTTCCTTCAGCCGCATGCCATCACCAACAACTCTTCCAATGAATTAACACACCCTTCCAATGCATTGGTCCCTTCCAACGCATCCCACACTAAATTCTATACTTAGCCAAATTTCCAAAATTTCCCCAAAATTCAAACTTCCAAATTTCCTCTTTTCTTCTAATTTTCCACCCTTTTCTCTAGCATTACACACTAGTTTCCACATTAACCTACTCACCATACTGATCTCAGTAGGGAACATACTCAAGTTGAGAAATTAGGATTCGGGGTTCACATTTATCTCCCCCTTATGAAAATTTCGTCCTCGAAATTTCGCTACAAGTCCGTCAATTAAGTAACTACGGATACTTGTTTCTGATTTGCTCTTCGGCTTCCCACGCTGCTTCTTCCGTGCTATGGTTTCGCCATAGTACCTTTACCAATGGAATTGTCTTATTCCTTAAGACCTGTTCCTTTCTATCCAGAATCTCCACTGGTTCCTCTTCATAAGACAAATTTTCTCTCAACTGTATCGGTTGCTCAGGTAACACATGGGTAGGATCTGGCATATACTTTCTAAGCATTGCCACATGAAATATATCATGAATACGAGATAAATCTGGAGGTAAATCCAATCTATATGCCATCGGGCCAACTCTTTCTATTATCTCGTAAGGTTCAATATATCTAGGGCTTAATTTCCCTTTCCTACTGAACTTGAGTATTCCTTTCCATGGAGATAACTTCAGAAATACTTTATCACCAACTTCAAACTCCAATTATCTTCTTCGCTTATCGACATAACTCTTCTACCTATCTCGAGCTGTCTTAAGATTATCTCTTATAATCTTAATGTTATCTGACGTCTGTTGGATGAGTTATAGACCTAGTAATTTTCTTTCACCGACTTCATTCCAACATATCAGAGTCTTACATAGTCTTCCGTATAGTGCTTCATACGGTTCCATCCTGATACTCAAATGGTAACTGTTGTTATATGCGAATTCGATTAACGATAGATGTGTATCCCAACTACCTTTGAATTGCAATATACACGCTCTCAGCATGTCCTCTAATGTCTGGATTGTCCGTTCTAACTGACCATCTGTCTGTGGATGAAAAGTGGTACTAAAATATAACTTGGTTCCCATAGCTTTTCGCAAACTAGGCCAAAACTTCGATGTAAATCGAGTCTCGATCTGATACAATTGAAATTGGAGCTTCAAGCTGACTCACAACTCGATCAACATACAACTTAGCTAATTGATCTAGGGTATAAGTAACTTTAATAGGTAAGAACTTAGTTGTTTTTGTCAATCTATCCACAATTACCCATATACCATCACAGCCTGCTAGTGTCTTACGTAATCCAAACAGGAAATCCATCGTAATATGCTCCCATTTCCACTCTGGTACTGGGAGTGGATTAAGTAATCCTGTTGAACTCTGTCTGTCCGGTTTAACTTGTTGACATATTAGACACCTGTCCACATACTTCGCTATTTCTCTTTTCATACCAGGCCACCAGTACGATCTCTTTAATGTTCTGTACATCTTCGTACTGCCCGGATGCATAGCATAAGCCAAACTATGTGCCTCTTCTAGAATAGTTTGTTTAAGTGCTATGTCCTTAGGTACACATACACTTCCTTCTTTTAGTAGTACTTTGTCGGCTCTTAATTGATAGTCCGTCCTCAATCCTTTACTTACTTCTTCAGTCGACTTCTGAAGATCGGAATCCTTTAATTGTTCACATTGAATATCTTCGACGAGCGTAGGACGTACTTGAAATGAACCTAATAATCCTCCTATTTGACCGATTGATAATGCTGCCCTAGCATTATACAACTCATGAATCAGTGTACCCTTCACTGAATTGATACTAGCTCTAGCTGATCAAGTTTTTTGACTTAGAGCGTTAGCTACCACATTTGCTTTACCTGGGTGATAGTTAATTGTGCAGTCAAAATCTTTTATCAACTCGAGCCATCTTCTCTGTCTCAGGTTTAGTTCCTTCTGATCAAAGATATACTTCAGACTCTTATGATCCGTGAATATGTGACATCGCTCACCAAATAGGTAATGTCTCCATAACTTTAGAGCTAACACAACTACTGCTAACTCCAAATCGTGCGTAGGGTAGTTACATTTGTGCTTCTTTAACTGTTGAGAAACATAAGCTAATACCTTTCCCTCTTACATCAACACACATCCTAACCCTTGTCGGGATGCATCATAATAGACCTCAAACTCTTTACCTAGTGTAGGTAGAGTTAATACTGGTGCTGACACTAACCTCTGTTTTAGCACTTGAAAACTCTGCTCGCATTCTGGCGACCACTCAAACTTTGTATCTTTTCTGGTCAGGTTTGTCAACGGTAGAGCTATCTTAGAAAAACCCTCCATGAATCTCCTATAATAACCTACTAGGCCTAGAAAACCGTGTACTTCTGTTACATTCAGAGGTCGTTCCCAGTTGACTATTGCTTCTATCTTTTGGGAATCAACGCTAACTCCATCAGCTGAAACTATATGCCCAAGGAATACGACTTGGTGTAACCAAAAATCACACTTACTAAATTTGGCATATAATTTCTTTTCCCTTAGCATCTGTAACACCATCCTCAGATAATCTTTGTGCTTCTCTGTACTACTTGAATACACTAGTATGTCGTCTATGAAAACTATCACAAACTAATCCAGATAATGATGAAATATCCTATTCATCAAATCCATAAATATCGCAGGAGCATTTGTCAATCCAAACAGCATTACTAGGAGCTCATAATGTCCATACCTTGTTCTGAATGCAGTCTTTGAAACATCTATGTCTTTCACCTTCAGCTGATGATAACCTGATCTCAAATCTATCTTAGAGAACACTGTGGCTCCCTTTAACTGATGAAGAGATCATCTATACGAGGCAATGGGTATTTATTTTTAATGGTCACCTTATTCAACTATCTATAGTCTATGCATAATCTAAGAGTATCATCTTTCTTCTTAACAAACAAGACTGGCGCTCCCCAAGGCGACACATTGGGTCTAATGTATCCCTTATCTACAAGTTCCTATAATTGAACTTTTAATTCCTTCAGTTCCGTTGGTGCCATCCTATATGGTGCCTAGGATATAGGTGTTGTACTCGGAACTGACTCAATGGTAAATTCTATTTCCCTGTCAGGTGGTAAGCCTGGTAACTCTTCAAGGAACACATCTAAGAATTCTTGTACCACAAGTACATCCTCAAGTCTCAGTTTCTTATCTTGTGAAACTGCTACATAGGCTAAATAGGCTTCGCATCCCTTGCTTAGCAGCTTCCTAGCCTTTACTACTGATATTAAACTTCCTGAAAGTATTCTTTTACTTCCTACCAGGGTTATCTCTTTTTCCCCTGGTTTTCTAAACACTATTTCTTTCCTAAAGCATTCCATAGTGGCATAGTGTTTACTTAGGAAATTCATATCTAAGATAACATCAAACTCTAGTAATTCTAATGAAATTAATTCAACCCATAAACTTTGATTTCCAAGAATTACTTTACAATTCCTGTAATACTCATGTACAACTAGAGTATCTCCTATAGGCGTAGAGATAAACAAATCCTCATTCATACGTTTAGGCACTCTATCTATATGTAATGTACACATGCTAGATATGAATGAGTGCGTAACACCAGGATCAAATAATGCATAAACGGATTGATTACATAAAGTTATTGTACTAGTTACGACATCTGGAGCCTCTTCCGCTTCCTAGTGTGTCATAGTTCTGCTACCCAGTTGCTGCTGCTATTGCTGTTGCTGTTAGGGTCGTCCAGCTACCCCTTTCTGCTTAGCTACACCGGATCCCTCACTTTTAGTTCCGGTTGCTCTAGATTGGTCTATAGTTTGGGTAACTCCTCTTTGCTCATTTGTGCTCCATGACCTAGCTGAGAACTACCACAGTTTATACAAAGTGGTCTCCTTCCTGTACTAGCTACTGACTCACTAGCACAACCTGATACTGATCTACCACTCGGTCTAGCTGTAGGTCTTGATTTCTTTCGACTCGAGCTTNCCTCACTTTTAGTTCCGGTTGCTCTAGATTGGTCTATAGTTTGGGTAACTCCTCTTTGCTCATTTGTGCTCCATGACCTAGCTGAGAACAATCTCTCTTGAAATGCCTCGCTTGTCCACACTGGAAGCACACATTCCTATTCCTGTAACATACTCCTATATGAGGCCTACCACAGTTTACACAAAGTGGTCTCCTTCCTGTACTAGTTACTGACTCGCTAGCACGACCTGATACTAATCTACCACTCGGTCTAGCTGTAGGTCTTGACCTCTTTCGACCTGAACTCTGTTGGCTCGTGCCCCCAAAACTCCTCATACCCGACTATCCAGAGAACGGGGGTCTAAAACTCTTGCCTCTCGTTTTTCCATGTGTCTAAAACTGTCTTTCACCTAGCTGGAGTATATCTTCTATCACTACACTCTGCTCTACTCGGATAGCAGTCTCAACTAACTGAGTGAAATTCACCCAATTGGATGTAGAGGTAACGGGCGTACGTATCTTTCTTCTTAGGCCATTCTCAAATCTCTTATACCATTCCTTCTCTTCTGCAATGATCGGAAGGACATACTGAGATAACTCAATAAATCTTTGCTCATACTCAGCAACCGTCATCACTCTCTGAGTTAGCCTAAGAAATTCTTCCCTCTTTGCTTCTTTAAAAGCACTAGGGTAGTATTTATCCTCAAATATCTGTCTAAACTCAGACTAAGTCATAGTTTCCGAACTATTCCTTCTAGCCTCTATCACTTTCCACCACTTCTCAGTCCCTTTCTGCAGCAAGAAAGCCGCTAACTCGACCTTACGATCCTCAGGGCACCTCATAACCTTAAAACACTTCTCAATCAAGTCTAACCAGATCTCAACATCTACTGGATCTGTGGCTCCATCGAACGTCATGGCTTCTAAAGCTTTCAGCCTCTTGACGTCGAATTTCTTTTCTGGATCGGTCTGAATCGATCCTACACTCGCCACCAATCTTTGAGTGATTCTATCAAACACTCGATCCTCCATCTGGTGATCTACATCTACCCGTGGTGTACTCGACTCATTTGCAAAAGTCACTTCCTGCTCTACTGAATCTCTAACTCTTTTCCCCTTTGGATCTGGGTCCCGTCTAGCTTCAAAACCTCTGCTGGTAGGGTCAACATTCCTCTCCTTAGTCTGCTTGCTCCGCTTGCCACTTCTCCTCAGCATCTTTGCCTAATTACTAGGTACACATTTTAGGGACTTATCTATGGGACATTAATTTAATGCATGAACTCTCTTTTTCACCCAAAACCTTATTCTCTAAATACTAAGCTAGCTCAAACCTTTCCCAAGTTTATGTATACCTTTGCTCTGATACCCAGCTATCACACCTCATCCTAAACCACCCTCTTAGCCTAGGAAAGGGCATGACTGTAGCAGTTATCAACCATTTGGTTAACACTTACTGCCTACTAACTCTTGCGGAATAACTCTGATATCAATATATAATTCATATACAGTGGAATGTTTCTTTAGGCCAACAATTTATTAATCAGATACATAACATTTTTAGAGTCATTACAACACTAGATTCATAAGTCCCAAAGCCCAAAAACCCTAGTCCCTATATGAACAACAGAAACATCTGTACAATATGAATAACCACCTAAACAGACGAGTTATAAATATCTTTATCCTTTAGTGGCAGAGCAGATGCATAGCTATCTTCTGAGGATTTGATCGCTACCGGGGGGGGGGGGGCATGAAAACGGGGTGGACTTGGCCGCCCAGTGAGTGACTTAAGAAAGATAATTGATTCTCATGCAAAATCTCAAATAAGAGTTCAAACTGAAACATAAACTTTTACAGTACTGGTACTGTAGTGTAAACATTTTTCAAGCATAAAGCATATAAAATTGTTTTAGTCATAAAACAGTAAAACTATTTCTCAGTTGAGAATAACCCCACTATGGGTAAAAACAATCCCAACACCAACTGTTAGTCAAGAAAGAACCCTTTTGCTCAATCTCTGACTCTATCTAATTATGTGCACGTGGCAATACTAAGTACCATCATACCTTAGGTACTTCTGCTCAGATACCTTCACAAATGTCCTTCAGTATCGAGCTACTAGGATACCTTCTCAAATGTCCTCAGTATCCAATTGGTTTGGTACCTTCTCAAACGTCCTTCAGTACAAATAGATACCTTCTCAAATGTCCTTCAGTATCTAGTTGGGCAGATACCTTTTCAAACGTCCTTCAGTATCGCGTTTTAAGTAAAACTAGTCATAAATGACTTTCTTTAAAGCATGTAAAGTATCACACATATAAAAACATAACTTTAAAGATACTAACGCATGCTGGGTATATTTAACACATATAAATAGCTTTTCAACAAACTTCCCACACATGCATGCGTTTAAAACATAAATCATAGTTTGATTGGAAATCACTTTGTAAAACTAGCTGGCATGAGAATAATCTTCTATAAAACATGCTTTCTGTAAAACATTGTAAATCAAACATTTTTAGCAAATGTTTTAGTCAAACATTTTAGTCACTCACATCGATCACTTAGGAACTTTTCACTCCAGTAGTTCATTTTCTACCTCGGGCTCCCTTTTCCATCCCTAGAATTCATATTCAAATTACAACTCAGATTACTCATAGTTATAAACTTTATTTGAGATACTTCCTTCTATAAACATATTCTAAAATATCTCAGGAATCTTACCCTAAACTATGAGCTCATAACTTCTCGTGGTTTGGCTGGAATCACAGAATCTCCAAGACTGACCCAAGCTTATATGACAGCCTGACCCTTTTGTCTTCTTCTCAGTTTCCAGCCTGATCTCTTCAAGCTTTTCCTCCAGCAGCCCTACCCTAAAAACTAGACTTTCAGAGATTTCAGGTGGCTTTGGAATCACTCCAAACGCACAAGTAAATTGGGAGAACTTCTCGACCCAATTTGATGCTGCTTTTCAGACTTCACTGTCCAATGCATCCTTTTGAAATTCTATGACCAACGCATGGATTTTGGCTTCAAGGGAATGTTTGCTCAACTCTCCCACTCTTTTTACTAAATTATTATTTGTGATCTAAAAATGAAGTCTTTTGGCCCTATTTATAGGCGTCCAAACCTTCTCCAAAGTTGACACCTTCTACTTGGCAGCATGTCCAAGTGTTTCTCCGTCACACTACCAACACATCTTTTTGATCAACGCAAATCTAAGTGTCTTCCTCCTATGAAGCCAACGCATGAGCCTCAAATTTCATGTCCTCAGATGCAACCACCTCAAATTCTTAAGGCTTAAGGCTTCCTTCTAAGAAGACACATGGTTTGATGATGTTTTCTATGTGACCTCATCCTTTATATGCGTCCAACTCTTGGATGTTCAACGCATAGTCCATACTCAATGATAGCCTATAATCAAAGCATAGCAAGCCAATTCACTACCATCGCAATCCAACTTAGCCATTGCAATCCAACTTAGCCATCATAAGAGCTAGCCATCACCAACACATAGGGTGACCGTCCATCCTCGACGCATGGCTCACTAGGTAGCATTGCACGCTTGCTTGGCATGGGTGCATGAAGCATGGGCATGCTCCACAGGTTGGCTGCTTGACGCATGGGCGTGCGACATAGGCTGACCAACGCTTGCTTGCTCAGCCGCATGGCAGGGGAGTTCGATGCATGGCCACTCGACAAGGCTCTTCGACGCATAGGCATGGACGCTAGGCCAGGGCGCTCGCTGCACAGGCATGATCGCTCGATGCATGGAAAGGGCATCTAGCCAAGGCTGCTCGACGCATGGGCTTCCTTCCAATGAATCACCTCCATCTTTCTTCCTTCAGCCGCATGCAATCACCAAAAACTCTTCCAATGCATCAACACACCCTTCCAACACTTTGGTCCCTTCCAATGCATCCCACACAAAATTCTATACTTAGCCAAATTTCCAAATTTGCTCTTTTCTTCTAATTTTCTACCCTTTTCTCTACCATTAGACACTAGTTTCCACATTAACCTACTCACCATACTAGTTACCTTACAGATATGAGACACATTCATGCTTTCGCAGTAGGGAGCCAACAAAACTGTATTGCGGACTCGACAATGGAAGTTGATTCCTCTGCGTCCCCTACGACCTGGCTATGTCATCCTCCCTTGCCTTGAATGCTTTTTGAAGTGAAATTTGTCCCCCACAAATCAACACGGGTCCTTTCAGCATGCTTTTTCCTCACTCACATGCATCCTAGGAAAACTCCCAGGAGGTCACCCAACATAGGATTGCTCCAAGCTAAGTACATTTAACTTTGGAGTTCTTATGATTGAGCCACCGAAAAGGAAGGTGCACCTTGTTGGTATAGGTAGTAACTTTCAATTATTTTAAGCCTTTCTTAACCATACTTTCATGTCCTCAAGATCCCTCTCATTCGGATGTGATACCGGTTCATTCATGTACCCCTCCTGAATTCAGGTCGTTACAAGTATGGTTGAAGAAATTCTTGACAGATTTGGAAGTCGTTACAAATATGCATCTACCTATCACCCTATATTGTGATAATAGTGGTGCATTTGCAAATTCAAGAGAACCAAGAAGCCACAAGCGCGACAAGCATATTGAGCGCAAATACCATCTGATCTGGGAGATTATACATCGTGGAGACGTTATAGTAACCCAAATATCTTCTAAGCAAAACATTGTTGATCCTTTTACAAAGGCCCTCATGGAAAAAGTGTTTGAAGGTCACCTACAGAGTGTAGGTCTACGAAGTTTGTAAACTAGGCCAAGTAGGAGAACTTTTAGGTATATGCCCTAGTTTATTGTATTCATATGTTTATTGTACTCATATGTTTCTCACATAAATTCAACATTGTGATACTCCACTAGGAGTTTTAGTCCAAGTGGAAGTTTGTTGGATTTTATGTCCAAAAACTCGTATTTTATAAATTAATAAACATATTCTATTTTGTTTTTCAATAAAATTGTTATTGAAATTGTAATCTTGAATCCAATAAACTAAGTTTCTGAGGCTATTTAATGTAGTTTGAACTTTATGTAGTGACATAAATGTGGATCAAGTTCAAATATATAGCAAAAATGGTCTATAGTATATGAATGAGGTTGGGCGCCTTATTCTGTGGACACTATGGATGCGGCCCATTTTGTAGTTAGTACAAACGATGTGATCCTGAATCGTTCATATAAAGATATGTGAGTGGGGGCATCCTATGCAATGAGTTTGCATAAAACTGAATCATGAAATAGTAACTTTTTACGTTCTAAATGTCGTTTTATGTATAAAACTGACTATTTCGTTAATTGATGATCTAGGTAACTTAATCTTAATCTTCAGCTTACTATGAACTCATGTTCACTCAGAATTATCCTCAGATCTGCATAGGTGAGGGCAGCTCATTATCGCTGGCCCAATAAGCCTCCCACTTCATGGTTAAGATCAGGTGGATAGTTGGGAACATAGGGTGCAAAACGGAATTCACTCCTACCCATTATAGGGATAGTAGATAGGTTGTTCCCTTTAGTACTTAATCCAGGTCTTGAATAAGGGGCTCCACCCTCTCCTTGGCCTGAGGGGAGTTCGGTTTAGAGGTTGGACCTTAAACCAATTGTTCATTAGAGGATCAGTGGAACTTAAGGAATAAGATGTAGTCTCAGGGGTAAAATGGTTTTTATGACCCAACCGAGATTACGAACAACCTGTGAATGATTAACTTACTAATCATGGTTATATCATATGGACACAAATATGTCTATAGTGAGGGAAGTGCAACTACGGGACTATAGTGGAATGACCCGTGAGTTAACGAATGTTGATTAACTACGTCTAAAGAGTTTAGCCAGCTAATCTTGGATCTTTGGAGCCCATGATCTATAGGTCCATTAGGTGCCCCTACTAGCTCATATGGTATAAACTTAGAACAATATGATAGAATAATTCAAATTGTTCGAATTAGGTGAAGAGAGAGAAACCGACAAGTATATGTGATATAGTGGTTGGGTTTTCAGTTTAGAGATACAGGTTTAATATTTAAATGTGATTTAAATATCAAGAATATGAATATGTTCATATTCGAAAGCTCGAAAATAATGGGAATGGTCAAAGATGTAAAAAGTCAAAGAGTAGACTTTTGACTTTGAAAGTCAAACTTTGACCAACCTTATATTCAAATGTGATTTGAATTTCAAGAAAATGAATGTGGATTCATGCTCCGGAGGTCAAAATTACTCTTCATGGAAAAATCATAAAAAGTCAAAATGTTGACTTTTCGGTCAAAGTTTGACTTTGACAAAATGACTATTTTGCCCTTTGACTAATGTTAGTGGGAAAATCCAAACTTTTGTTAGATAATTCCACTAACAAAATAGTGGGCTAGGTGTTGGGTTATAGTGGAGACATTAAGCCTACTTAGATAGTGGATTCTAGGTGTTGGGTTTTTATGAAGTTGTTTCATGCAATTTTTCATGGCCCTTTTCTATAAATATGGGCTTTTGAATTTGGATTAAAAACTTTTGCCATTTTTGCCAAATAGTTTTCTAAATTTGGGCTGAATAAAAAAAAGAAAACCCAAAACCAAAAGAAAAATCCATTTCTTTTTCCATCTCTTTCTCTCTCTCAGTTTTTTCAAACACCGGGTCCCACAATCTGGTTTGAGTCCAGAGGATAGTAGGTCAACTCTAGCGGTGGTTCGAAAGAGTTCGGGTCGAGATTTAGCGAATAAAAGCGTTTGGGGAGCTTCAAAGGTAATTTTTAATTTATTTCTTTTTTCCTTCATTTGCATGTTATTTTCCTTTTAATTAAAAGCAATTAGAGTATAATTAGATCCTTATTCCGTGACATATGTCTCGTGTTCCATCATTCACAAAGCGGGCCGCGTTCATAGCATTACTAGGGTAATGTTCCCTCCTTTATTCATATACTATAGACCATTTTGGTTATCACTCAAGACATGATCCATTTGTAAGTCACCACATACACGCTTGAGTCACATACAAATAACCAGGGATTTTACGTTTATTGGTTTGTGGTAAACCAAATAAAACAAGTAAATGAACAAAATACAAGATGTGAAGTAAATATCATATATTAACAAGAATAGCGTTTGTACATACTGTTTACAAACTACAGGACACGAGACTTTAGGGCATCAACCCCAACACAAACGACTATCGGGCCCCGCGGAGGTGCCCCAAGGTCTAAATTTTGTGCGCGAACATTCCGATGAGCGAAAATTTGAAAACGGACCCAGGGTTTCAGAACGATGAGAAAAAGCCATGCACGCAGACGGTTTTCGGAATGGAGCTCGTTTGGTGCCCCATACAACTATCAGACCCGGCGGAGGTGCCCCAGGGCCCAGTTTTTGTGTGCGAACTTTCGGGTGGGCGAAAATTTGAAAACGGACCCAGGGGTTTAGAATGATGAGAAAATGTTGTGCGCACAGACGGTTTTGGGAACGAAGCTCGTTTGGTACCCAAAACGGCTATTGGGCCTAGCGGGGTGCCTCGGTGCCCAATTTTTGTGCACGAACTTTCCGGAGGTGAAAATTTGAAAACGAACCGAGGGGTTCAGAACGATGAGAAAAACTCGTGCATGCAGACAGTTTTGGGAACGACGCTTGTTGGTTCCCTAAACGGCTATTGGGCTCGACGAGGGTGCCCTAGGGCCGAATTTTAGTGCGTGAACTTTTCGATGGCCGAAAATTTGAAAACGTACCCAGGGGTTCAAAACAATGAGAAAAAGACGTGTGCAAAGATGATTTTGGGAACAGAGCTCGTTTGGTACCCCAAATGGCTATCGCAAGCGACGGGGTGCCCTGGGACCCAATTTTTGTGTGCAACTTTCCGACAGGCGAAAATTTGAAAACGGACCCAAGGGTTCAGAACGATGAGAAAAAGCCGTGCACGCAGACGGTTTTCGGAACAGAGCTTGTTTAGTACCTCAAACGGCTATCAGGCCTAGCGAGGGTGCCTCGAGGCTCGATTTTTGTGTAGGTACTTTCCGGCGTGCAAAAATTTGAAAACGGACCCAAGGGTTTAGAATAATGAGAAAAATTTTTGCGCGTAGACAATTTTGGGGATGGAGCTTGTTTGGTGCCCCAAACGGCTATTGGGCCCGATAGGGGTGCCCTGGGGCCAATTTTTATGTCACGAACTTTCCGAAGGCGAAAAATTTGAAAACAGACCCAGGGGCTTAGAATGATGAGAAAAAGCCGTGCACGATCTGGTTTTGGGAATGGAGCTCGTTTGATGCCCCAAACGGCTATCACGTTTGAAAACGGACCCAGGGTTCAAATAATGAGAAAAATTTGAACTTTCCGACAGGCATGCGTTGGGGCCAATTTTTGTACGCGAACTTTCAGGCAGGCGAAAATTTGAAAACGACCCAGGGGTTCAGAACGATGAGAAGAAGCGTGCACCCATATGGTTTTGGGAATGGAGCTCGTTTGGTACCCAAAATGGCTATTGGGCCCAGCGAGGGTGCCCCGGGGCCGTGCACAAACTTTTTGGTGGGCGAAAAATTTGAAAAACGGACCAAAAGAATTTAGAACGATGAGAAAAAGTCGTGCACACAGACGGTTTTGGGAACGACGATGGTTTGATGCCCCAAACAGCTACCGGGCTGCGGGGTGCCCCGGGACCGAATTTTTTGTGCGTGAACTTTCCGACGACTGAAAATTTTGAAAACAGACCCAAGGGTTCAAAACGATGAGAAAAAGATGTGTGCGCAGATAATTTTGGGAACGGAGCTCATTTGGTACCCCAAATGGCTATCGGGTGCCATGGGACCCAATGTTTGTGCGAGAACTTTCCGACAGGCGAAAATTTGAAAACGGACCCAGGGGTTCAAAACGATGAGAAAAAGCCATGCGCGCAGAATTTTCGAAACAAAGCTCGTTTGGTACCCAATTTTTGTGCACGAACTTCCCGGGGGGAAAATTTGAAAAAACGACTAAGGGTTCAGAAAAACAATGAGAAAAAGTTCGTGTGCACAGACGATTTTGGGAACGAGAGCTTGTTTTGTGCCCAAACGGCTATCGGGCCCTATAGGGGTGCACTGGGGCAAATTTTTGTGCGCGAACTTTCCGGCAAGCGAAAATTCGAATAGGGGTCTAGAAACGATGGAAAAAGTCGTGTGCGCAGATGATTTAAGAACAGAGCTCGTTTGTACCCAAGATCACAGAGGGGATGCCCTAGGAGCTTATTGTGCGCGACATTTCCGACAGGCGAAAAGTGGATAACGGACCGAGGGGTTCAGAACGATGAACAATCTGAGGCGCGTAGTTAGGAACGGAGACTCGTTGTGTCCTACGGCTTTCGGGCTGGGCAGGGTGCCCCGGGGCCAATTTTTGTGCAGATTCTGGCAGGCAAAAATTTGAAAACGGACCAAGCGGTTAAGAACAATGAAAAAAAGTCGTGCGCGCTGACAGTTTTGGGAACGGAGCTCGTTTGGTGCCCCAAACGGCTTATCGGTTCAACGAGGGTGGCACCAGGGCTAGACTTTTGTGTGCGAACTTTCCGATGGGCGAAAATTTGAAAACGGACCACGGGTTCAGAACGATGAAAAAAGCCGTGTGCACAGACGGGTTTTAGTAACGGAGCTCGTGTTATTGCCCAAAACGGCTATCGGGCCGACGGGGGTGCCCCGGAGCCAAATTTTTGTGCATGAACTTTCTGGCGGGCGAAAATTTTGAAAAATGGACCTAAGGGTTCAGACGATGAGAAAAAGTTGTCGCGGGAAGACGGTTTTGGAACGAACCTCACTTTGGTGCCCCAAATGGCTATCGAGCCCGGGGGGGTGCCTTCGGGTCCAATTTTGTGTGCATGAACTTTCTGTCGGGAGAATTTTGAAAAAGGACCCAGGGTTCAAAATGATGAGAAAAAGCCGTGCGCACAAGCGGTTTTTGGAACGAAGCTCGTTTTGTGCCCAAACGGCTATCGGGCCCGGCAGGGGTGCCCTGAAGGGCCTAATTTTGTGTGCGAACATTCTGGTGGGCGAAAATTTCAAAACAGACCCAGGGGTTCAGAACAATGAGCAAAAGTTGTGTGCGCAGATGGTTTTGGGAACGGAGCTTCGTTTGGTGCCCCAAACGTCTATCGGTCCTGGCGGGGATGCCCTAGGGCCTTTTTTTTTTTTTGCGTGAACTCCCCGAAGGGCGAAAATATAAAAACAGACCTAGGGTTTAGAACGATGAGAAAAACCTGTGCGCTCAGACGGTTTTAGGAATGGAGCTTGTTTGTTTCCCAACGGCTATCGAGAACGATGGGGGTGCCCTAGGGCCACATTTTTGTGCACGAACTTTTCGGCTAGCGAAAATTTGAAAACGGACCTAGGTATTCAGAACGATGAGAAAAAGTCATGCTCGTAGACGGTTTTGGGAATGACACCTCGTTTGGTGCCCCAAACAATTATCAGGCCCCGTGGGTGATGCCGTAGGGCCCAATTTTTCTGCGCGATATTTCGACGGGGGAATTTTAAAAAAAGGACCCAGGGGTTTAGAATGATGAGAAAAGTCGTGCGCGCAGATGGTTTTAGGAACGAAGCTCGTTTGGTGCCCAAACGGCTATTTAGCCAGGTAGGGGTGCCCGGGCCCAATATTGTGCACGAACTTTCCGACGGGCGATAATTTGAAAATGGACCGAGGGTTCAGAGATGAGAAAACGTCGTGTGCGTAGACGATTTTGGGATTGACACTCGTTTGGTACCCCAAAACGGCTATCGAACTCAACGGGGTGCCCCGGGGATCAATTTTTGTGCTTTCCGACGGGCGAATATTTAAAAACTAATCCGGGGTTAAGAATGATGAGAAAAAGATGTGCACGCAGACGGTTTTTGGAATGGAGCTTGTTTAGTGCCCCAAAGCTACCGGACACAATTTTTTCAAATGAACAATTTGAGACCTATTGATTCTAACAACTGATTGTAGAGTTTGATCATTCGGACCTTTCGTGCGCGTCTTCACTGTGAGGGAAAATCTGAAAACCGACCCAGGGGTTCAGAACGATGAGAAAATCGTGCGCAAACGATTTTGGGAACGAAGCTCGTTAGGTGCCCAAACGGCTATTTGGCCCGGCAGGGGTGCCTCAGGCCTAATATATTGTGCACGAACTTTCTGATGGGTGAAAATTTAAAAGTGGACCCTAGGGTTCAGAACGATGAGAAAAAGTCGTGCACGAGCAGACGGTTTTGGAAATGACGCTTGTTTGGTACCCAAACGACTATCGCGCTCAACTAGGTGCCCCGGGGCTCAATTTTTGTGCAAAAACTTTCCGACGGGCGAATATTTAAAGCGAACCCAGGGGGTTCAGAATGATGAAAAAATCGTGCGCATAGATGGTTTTGAAACGGAGCTCGTTTATTGACCCAAACGGCTATCCGTTCCGGCGGGGATTCCCCGGGCCAATTTTTGTGCGCGATTTTCTGGCGGGCCAAAAATTTGAAAATGGACACTGGTGTTCAGAACGATGAGAAAAAGCGCACAGACAGTTTTGGAAACGTAGATCGTTTGGTCCCCAAAACGGCTATCGGGCCTTGGCGAGGGTGCCCCGAGGCCCAATTGTGCGTAAACTTTCGAGCGGGTGAGAATTTGAAAACGGACCCAGGGGTTCAGAACAATGACAAAAAGCCGTGTGCGTAGACGGTTTTGGGAACGGAGCTCGTTTGGTGCCCTAAAGGGTATCGGCCCCACGGGGGTGCTCTGAAGCCTAGTTTTTGTGCGCGAACTTTCTGGCTGGCAAAATATTTGAAAATGGACCTAGGGGTTAAAAACGATGAGAAAAAGCCATGTGCACAGAGGGTTTTGGACCGGAGCTCGTTTTGTGCCCCCAAACGGCTATCGGGCACGGCGGGGTTGCTTGGAGCCCAATTTTCATGCATAAAACTTTCCGGCAGGCAAAAATTTGATAACAGACCCAGGGGTTAGAACGATGAACCAAAAAATCGTACGCGCAGACAGTTTTGTGTATGAGCTTGTTCGGTGCCCCAAACAGCTATCGAGCCCGACAGGGGTGCCCCAGAGCCCAATTTTTGTGCACAAACTTCCCGGCAGGCGGAAATTTGAAAATGGACCCAGGGGTTCAGAAGATGAGAAAAGTCGTGCGCGTAGACGATTTGGGGAACGGAGCTTGTTTGGTGCCCTAAACGGCTATCGGGCCCTGCGGGAGTGCCCGGGGTCCAATTTTTGTGCGCGAACTTTCTGGCAGAAGAAAATTTAAAACGAACCCAGGGTTCAGAACGATGAGAAAAAGTTGTGCGCACAGACGATTTTGGGAACGGGGCACAATTCGGTGCCCCAAACGGTTATCGGCCAGCGGGGGGTGCCCCGTGTTCAGATTTTTGTGCGCGAACTTTCCGGCAAGCGAAATTTGAAAACGATCCCAGGGGTCAGAAGAATGAGAAAAAGTAATGTGTGCAGATGGATTTGGGAACGGAGTCGTTTTGGTGCCCCAAACGGCGGCTATCGAGCCCGACAGGGGTGCCCTGGGGCATAATTTTTTTGCGCGAAGTTTCCAAATGGACTCAACAGTTTAGAATGATGAGAAAAAGCCATTCGCACAGACGATTTTGGGAAACGGAGCTCATTTGGTGCCCTAAAAGGTATCGGGCCCACGGGGGTGCTCTGAAGCCTAGTTTTTGTGCGTGAACTTTTCGGCGGGCCGAAAATTTCAAAACGAGCCCAAGGGTTTCAGAATGATGAGACAATCCGTTTCGCGCAAATGTTTTTGGGAACGACGCTCGTTTAGTGCCCCAAAACGGCTATCGGGTCCGGAGGGGGTGCCCCGAGGCCTAATTTTTGTGCGCGAACTTTTTCGTTGGGCAAAATTTAAAAAACGGACCCAAGGGTTCAGAATGTTGAGAAAAAGACATAGCGCAGACGGTTTTGGGAACGGAGCTTGTTTTGTACTCCAAACGGCTAATCGACCCCCGCACGGGTGCCTCGAGGCCAGAATTTTATGCGCGAACTTTCTGGCGCAGCGAAAATTTGAAATATCGGCCCCGGGGTGTAGAACGATGAGAAAAGCCGTGCGTGTAGATGGTTTTTAGGAACGGAGCTCGTTTGATGCCCCAACGGCTATCGAGCCTGGCGAGGGTGCCCCGGGGCCGCAATTTTTGTGCGCGAACTTTCCGGTGGGTGAAAATTTCAAAATGGACCCATGGGTTCAGAACGATGAGAAAAAAGCCATGCGCGTAGACTATTTTTGGGAACGGAGCTCGTTTGGTACCCCCAAACGGCTATCGGGCTCGGTGGGGGTGCCCCTAGGCCAGATTTTTGTGCGTAAAACTATCCGGCGGGCGAAAATTTGAAAATGAACGCTAGGGTTTTAAGAAACGATGAAAAAAGTCATGCGCGTAGAACGATTTTGGAACGGAGCTCGTTTGGTGTCCCAAACGGCTACGCTCCCCGGCGGGGGTGCCCAGCGCCCATTTTTTGGTGCGCGTACTTTCTGGCGGGCAAAAATTTGAAAATGGACCCAGGGGTTCAGAAACGATGAGAAAAGTCGTGCACGCTAGACGGTTTTGGAAACGGAGAATCGTTGGTGAGCCAAACGGCTATCGGGCTTTGGAAGAGGGTGCCCCGGGGCCCAATGCGAACTTTCCGGCGAGCGAAAATTTCAAAAACAGACCCATGGGTTCGAAACGATGTGAAAAAAGTCGTGCACACAGACGATTTTGGGAATGGAGCTCGTTTGGGTGCCCCAAACGGCTATCAGGCCCGGCGGGGTTGCCCCCGAGGCCCAAATTTTAAAGTGGCGCGACTTTCCGGCAGGTGAAAATTTGAAAACGGATCCAGGGGTTCAGAACGATGAGAAAAGTCGTGCGCGCAGATGGTTTTTGGAAATGGAGATCGTTTGTGAGCCCAAACAGCCTATCGGGCTTGGCAGGGTGCCCCGGGGCCCAATGCGAAATTTCTGGCAAGCAAAAATTTCAAAAAGACCCATGGGGTTCAAAAACGATGAGAAAAAACTCGTGCACACAGACGATTTTTGGAAATGGAGCTCGTTTGGTGCCCAAATGGCTTATCGGGGCCGGCGGGGTGCCCTGAGGCCCAATTTTAGTGCGTGAACTTTCCCGGCAGGGGAAAAATTTGAAAACGGATCCAGGGGTTCAGAACGATGAGAAAAAGTCAATGCGCGGCAAATGGTTTTGAGCTGTAAAGCAGTTATATCCTTTTTGTTGACACTTATGCCATAACTTTTTCCGGAAATAAACTCTGATACCAATAACGAAATTCAAACAACCAACAACAAAACTAATTAAGTTAAGAAGGCAAACAACAACTGATAAGATAGCCCATTTTTTATTACAAACTATGTAAAGTTATGTTAGAATTT
>NW_024064833.1:375466-409402 GCF_009727055.1 Benincasa hispida | reverse complement strand
CCTGGCAGGCAAAAAATTTGAAAACGGACCAAGCGGTTTAAGAACAATGAAAAAAAGTCGTGCGCAGCTGACAGTTTTGGAACGGAGCTCGTTTGGTGCCCCAAACGGCTTATCGGTTCAACGAGGGTGCACCAGGGCTAGACTTTTGTGTGCGAACTTTCCGATGGGCGAAAATTTGAAAACGGACCCACGGGTTCAGAACGATGAAAAAAGCCGTGTGCACAGACGGGTTTTAGTAACGGAGCTCGTTTATTGCCCAAAACGGCTATCGGGCCGACGGGGGTGCCCCGGAGCCAAATTTTTGTGCATGAACTTTCTGGCGGGCGAAAATTTGAAAATGGACCTAAGGGTTCAGAAGATGAGAAAAAGTTGTGCGGGGTAGACGGTTTTGGAACGACACTCCATTTGGTGCCCCAAATGGCTATCGAGCCCGGGGGGTGCCTCGGGTCCCAATTTTGTGTGCATGAACTTTCTGTCGGGAGAAATTTTGAAAAAGACCCAGGGTTCAAAAATGATGAGAAAAAGCCGTGCGCACAAGCGGTTTTTGGAACGAAGCTCGTTTTGTGCCCAAACGGCTATCGGGCCCGGCAGGGGTGCCCTGAAAGGGCCTAATTTTGTTGTGCGAACATTCTGGTGGGCGAAAATTTCAAAAACAGACCCAGGGGTTCAAACAATGAGCAAAAGTTGGTGCGCAGATGGTTTTGGGAAAACGGAGCTCGTTTGGTGCCCCAAACGTCTATCGGTCCTGGCGGGGATGCCCTAGGGCCTTTTTTTTTTTTTGGCGTGAACTCCCCGAAGGGCGAAAATATAAAAACAGACCTAGGGGTTTAGAACGATGAGAAAAACCTGTGCGCTCAGACGGTTTTAGGAATGGAGCTTGTTTGTTTCCCAAACGGCTATCGAGAACGATGGGGGTGCCCTAGGGCCCACATTTTGTGGCACGAACTTTTCGGCTAGCGAAAATTTGAAAACGGACCTAGGTATTCAGAACGATGAGAAAAAGTCATGCTCGTAGACGGTTTTGGGAATGACACTCGTTTGGTGCCCCAAACAATTATCAGGCCCCGTGGTGATGCCGTAGGGCCCAATTTTTCTGCGCGAACTTTTCGACGGGGGAATTTTAAAAAATGGACCCAGGGGTTTAGAATGATGAGAAAAGTCGTGCGCGCAGATGGTTTTAGGAACGAAGCTCGTTTGGTGCCCAAACGGCTATTTAGCCAGGTAGGGGTGCCCGGGCCCAATATTGTGCACGAACTTTCCGACGGGCGATAATTTGAAAATGGACCGAGGGTTCAGAATGATGAGAAAACGTCGTGTGGCGTAGACGATTTTGGGATTGACACTCGTTTGGTACCCCAAAACGGCTATCGACTCAACGGGGTGCCCCGGGGATCAATTTTTGTGCACAAACTTCCGACGGCGAATATTTAAAAACTAATCAGGGGTTAAGAATGATGAGAAAAAGATGTGCACGCAGACGGTTTTTGGAATGGAGCTTGTTTAGTGCCCCAAACAGCTACCGGACACAATTTTTTCAAATGACCAATTTGAAGACCTATTGATTCTAACAACTGATTGTAGAGTTTGATCATTCGGACCTTTCGTGCGCGTCTTCACTGTGAGGGAAAATCTGAAAACCGACCCAGGGGTTCAGAACGATGAGAAAAATCGTGCGCGCAAACGATTTTGGGAACGAAGCTCGTTAGGTGCCCAAACGGCTATTTGGCCCGGCAGGGGTGCCTCAGGCCTAATATTGTGCACAGAACTTTCTGATGGGTGAAATTTAAAAGTGGACCCTAGGGTTTCAGAACGATGAGAAAAAGTCGTGCACCGAGCAGACGGTTTTGGAAATGACGCTTGTTTGGACCCAAACGACTATCGGCGCTCAACTAGGTGCCCCGGGGCTCAATTTTTTGTGCAAAAACTTCCGACGGGCGAATATTTAAAAGCGAACCCAGGGGGTCAGAATGATGAAAAAATCGTGCGCATAGATGGTTTTGAAACGGAGCTCGTTTATTGACCCAAACGGCTATCCGTTCCGGCGGGGATTCCCCGGGCCCAATTTTTGTGCGCGATTTTCTGGCGGGCCAAAAATTTGGAAAATGGACACTGGTGTTCAGAACGATGAGAAAAAGCGCACAGACAGTTTTGGAAACGTAGATCGTTTGGTCCCCAAAACGGCTATCGGGCTTGGCGAGGGTGCCCCGAGGCCCAATTGTGCGTAAACTTTCGAGCGGGTGAGAATTTGAAAACGGACCCAGGGGTTCAGAACAATGACAAAAAGCCGTGTGCGTAGACGGTTTTGGGAACGGAGCTCGTTTGGTGCCTAAAGGGTATCGGGCCCCACGGGGGTGGCTCTGAAGCCTAGTTTTTGTGCGCGAAACTTTCTGGCTGGCAAAATATTTGAAAATGGACCTAGGGGTTAAAAACGATGAGAAAAAGCCATGTGCACAGAGGGTTTTGGACCGGAGCTCGTTTTGTGCCCCCAAACGGCTATCGGGCACGGCGGGGTTGCCTTGAGCCCAATTTTCATGCATAAACTTTCCGGCAGGCAAAAATTTGATAACAGACCCAGGGGTTTAGAACGTGAACCAAAAAATCGTACGCGCAGACAGTTTTGTGTATGAGCTTGTTCGGTGCCCCAAACAGCTATCGAGCCCGACAGGGGTGCCCCAGAGCCCAATTTTTGTGCACAAACTTTCCGGCAGGCGGAAATTTGAAAATGGACCCAGGGGTTCAGAACGATGAGAAAAGTCGTGCGCGTAGACGATTTGGGGAACGGAGCTTGTTTGGTGCCCTAAACGGCTATCGGGCCCTGCGGGAGTGCCCCGGGGTCCAATTTTTGTGCGCGAACTTTCTGGCAAGAAGAAAATTTAAAACGAAACCCAGGGTTCAGAACGATGAGAAAAAGTTGTGCGCACAGACGATTTTGGGAACGGGGCACATTCGGTGCCCCAAACGGTTATCGGCCCAGCGGGGGGCCCCGTGTTCAGATTTTTGTGCGCGAACTTTCCGGCAAGCGAAATTTGAAAACGATCCCAGGGGTTCAGAAGAATGAGAAAAAGTAATGTTGCAGATGGATTTGGGAACGGAGCTCGTTTTGGTGCCCCAAACGGCGGCTATCGAGCCCGACAGGGGTGCCCTGGGGCATAATTTTTTTGCGCGAAGTTTCAAAAATGGACTCAACAGTTTAGAATGATGAGAAAAAGCCATTCGCACAGACCGATTTTGGAAACGGAGCTCATTTGGTGCCCTAAAGGGGTATCGGGCCCACGGGGGTGCTCTGAAGCCTAGTTTTTGTGCGTGAACTTTTCGGCGGGCCGAAAATTTCAAAACGAGCCCAAGGGTTCAGAATGAATGAGAACAATCCGTTTCGCGCAAATAATGTTTTTGGGAACGACGCTCGTTTAGTGCCCCAAAACGGCTATCGGGTCCGGAGGGGGTGCCCCGAGGCCTAATTTTTGTGCGCGAACTTTTCGTTGGGCGAAAATTTAAAAAACGGACCCAAGGGTTCAGAATGTTGAGAAAAAGACATAGCGCAGACGGTTTTGGGAACGGAGCTTGTTTTGTACTCCAAACGGCTAATCGACCCCGCACGGGTGCCTCGAGGCCAGAATTTTATGCGCGAACTTTCTGGCGAGCGAAAATTTGAAAATCGGCCCCGGGGTGTAGAACGATGAGAAAAGCCGTGCGTGTAGATGGTTTTTAGGAAGCGGAGCTCGTTTGATGCCCCAAACGGCTATCGAGCCTGGCGAGGGTGCCCCGGGGCCGCATTTTTGTGCGCGAACTTTCCGGTGGGTGAAAATTTTCAAAATGGACCACATGGGTTCAGAACGATGAGAAAAAAGCCATGCGCTAGACTATTTTTGGGAACGGAGCTCGTTTGGTACCCCAAACGGCTATTCGGGCTCGGTGGGGGTGCCCCTAGCCAGATTTTTGTGCGTAAACTTATCCGGCGGGCAAAATTTGAAAATGAACCTAGGGTTTTAGAAACGATGAGAAAAAGTCTTGCGCCGTAGAACGATTTTGGAACGGAGCTCGTTGGTGTCCAAACGGCTATCGCTCCCGGCGGGGGTGCCCAGCGCCCATTTTTGTGCGCGTACTTTCCTGGCGGGCAAAAATTTGAAAATGGACCCAGGGGTTCAGAACGATGAGAAAAGTCGTGCACAGTAGACGGTTTTGGAAACGGAGAATCGTTTGGTGAGCCAAAACGCTATCGGGCTTTGGAAAGGGTGCCCCGGGGCCCAATGCGAAATTTCGTCGCGAGCGAAATTTCAAAACAGACCCATGGGTTCCGAAAACGATGTGAAAAAAGTCGTGCACACAGACGATTTTGGGAATGGAGCTCGTTTGGGTGCCCCAAACGGCTACAGGCCGGCGGGGTTGCCCCGAGGCCCAATTTTAAGGTGCGCGAAACTTTCCGGCAGGTGAAAATTTGAAAACGGATCCAGGGGTTCAGAACGATGAGAAAAGTCGTGCGCGCAGATGGTTTTGGAAATGGAGATCGTTTGGTGAGCCAAACAGCTATCGGGCTTGGCAGGGGTGCCCCGGGGCCCAATGCGAAATTTCTGGCAAGCAAAAATTTCAAAACAGACCCATGGGTTCAAAACGATGAGAAAAACTCGTGCACACAGACGATTTTGGAAATGGAGCTCGTTTGGTGCCCCAAATGGCTATCGGGCCCGGCGGGGTGCCCTGAGGCCCAATTTTAGTGCGTGAACTTTCCGGCAGGGGAAAATTTGAAAACGGATCCAGGGGTTCAGAACGATGAGAAAAAGTCATGCGCGCAAATGGTTTTGACTGTAGCAGTTATCAACCCTTTTGTTGACACTTACTGCCAAATAACTTTTTCGGAAATAACTCTGATACCAATGAACGAATTCAACAACCAACTAATTAAGTTAAGAAGGCAAACAACAACTGATTAGATAGCCCATTTTATTACAACTATGTAAAGTTCATACAGCTCCAAGACTTAACAACAAAGTTTACAACAACAACTGTAAAACTCTACCGAAGTGTAACTGTGGCATGTGGCAGACCTTGACCTTAGCAGCACCCTGGAACTCCTAACTTTTCGCTACTTGAGAAGAAAAACATGAAATAACAGAATGAGCTTTGATAACTAGTAGAAATACAAGTTATTTATACTGCTTTATTTAGGTATTGCAGTTAAAAGAGAGGAAAGTTGGGTCAATTGTATGGAAAGTGGCTAAGAAATGCAAGAATTATAAATTGTCGTCAATACACCCATTGACACCATTGCGATGGTAGAAAAGAATATTTCAAGTCTGTTTTGCAGGAAATCAAATCACCGTATGCATTCATGGCTCAAGAGAAAAAGATTAACGCATCTACGTCATATTGTGCCCATCATTCAGGAATGAATAAATGATCAATGTAATGACGGCGTATGCGACAATCGATCAAGAGCTTTGCGATCAACACAACTTCAACTGCATTCGGTAATAAAAAACAACACCGCACACGAACAAACGATCAAAGATGCAAATGAGCAACGCAATCGCAGAGGATTTTGGCACATGTACAACTAACCATTGTGCATCGGCGGATTGATTGCATTACAAAAGGAATATTTACTCCACCATTTTCAGAATTTCCATAACAATAAAGTGGGGACCACACGATAGAGAGTCAGAGTATTCATCTATAAATACCCTCAGAGAATTCACTGAAAAATATACTTGATACGAGGCTATTTTGATATTTGTATATTGAGAGACAGGCTGATCTGAGTGCTGATCGGAGACGATCTGGGAAGAAAAAAGGCAAGCCTGAGAGGTGAATCTCAGGGCGAATCATTCTAAATCCCCGTCGTGAAGCTCTGTACCTAATCAATTCTACCGATTGAGCTTCCCATCCTTCCATTCAATTCATACGCTGGCAAGCAATTTCTCCATCTAGATCTGTATCAAGACATTGGCACTCTTCTGTATTTGTTTCTATCTCTATCATCAATTGTATATCATCTTCTTAGTCTAAATCATTCACACCATGTATCAGATGCTTGATTCTATAATTAAATGTCGTGATCATTTTCATCTCCATATTTCGTCTATTTTCGTTCCTCCATTAATCGCTTTCTCCATGATGTTTTCTTAATCCCTTGTTAATTAGAATGAATTAAACAAGTAAATTAATACGTGCTAAAGAAATAAATATGTTTAGCTAAAGCATTCTAGATGACATATTCACCTATGAGAGCAGAATTGAAGATGCCATTCTAATCTGTCGAGAGAAGGTTAGAAGAATGTGTTAACTAAAGCGAGAAATACTTCCAGAGATGGAAGCAACCTTTCGTTCATTACGTTCATCCCTGTTTCACCACAAAGATGTGGGAACCCGGCTGATCACCGAGAGGTGTACGCCAAGGGTGTTGGATTTTATGTCCTAAAATTCGTAGTTTGTAAATTAATAAACATATTATGTTTTATTTTTCGATAAAGTTGTTATTGAAATTGTAATCTTGAATACAATAAACTAAGGTCCTGGGGCTATTTAATGTAGTTTGAACTTTATGTAGTGACATAAATTTGGATCAAGTTCAAATATATAGCCAAAAATGGTCTATAGTATATGAATAAGGTTGGGACACTATGGATGCAGCCCACTTTGTAGTTAGTACAAACGATATGATCCTGAATCGTTCATATAGAGATATGTGAGTGGGGGCATCCAATGCAATGAGTTTGCATAAGACTGGACCATGAAATAGTCACTTTTTACGGTCTAAATGTCGTTTTCTGTATAAAACTGACTATTTCGTGAATTGATGACCTAGGTAACTTAATCTTAATCCTGAGCTAACTATGAACTCCTATTCACTCGGAATTATCCTTAGATCTGCATAGGTGAGGGCAGCTCATCATCGCTGGCCCAATAAGACTCCCATTTCAGGGGTAAGATCGGGTGGATAGCTGGGAACATAGGGTGCAAGATGGAATTCACTCCTACCCATTATAAGGATAGTAGATAGGTTGTTCGCTTTAGTACTGAATCTAGGTCTTGAACAAGGGGCCCCACCCTCTCCTTGGCCCGAGAGGGATTCCGTTTATAGGTTGGACCTTAAACCAATTGTTCATTAGAGGATCAGTGGAACTTAAGGAACAAGATGTAGTCTTGGGGGTAAAACGGTTTTTTTGACCCAACCGAAATTACAAACAACCTGTGAAGGATTAGCTTACTAATCATGGTTATATCAAATAGACACAAATATATCTATAGTGAGGGGAATGCAACTATGGGACTATAGTGGAATGACCCATTAGTTAACAAATGTTGATTAGCTTTGTCTAAAGAGTTTAGCTTGCTAATCTCGGATCGTTTGAGCACATGATCTATAGGTCCATTAGGTTCCCTTACTAGCTCATATGGAATAAACTTAGAACAGTATGATAGAATGATTCGAATTGTTCAAATTAGGTGAAGAAAGAGAAACAGACAAGTATATCTGATATAGTGGTTGGGTTTTCAATTTAGAGATACAGCTTTAATATTTAAATGTGAGTTAGATATCAAGAATATGAATACGTTCATATTCGGAAGCTCAGAAATAATGGAAATGGTCAAATATGTAAAAAGTCAAAAAGTTGAGTTTTGACTTTGAAAAGTCAAACTTTGACCGACCTTATATTCAAATGTGATCTGAATTTCGAGAAAATGAATGCGGATTCATGCTCGAGAGGTCAAAATTAGTCAACACGGAAAAAATCATAAAAAATCAAAATGTTGACTCCAACTTTGACTAAATGACGATTTTCCCTTTTGAGTAAAGTTAGTAGGAAAATCCAAACTTTTTTTGGATAATTCCACTAACAAAATAGTGGGCTAGGTGTTGGCTTATAGTGGAGACTTTAAGCCCACTTAGATAGTGGATTATAGATATTGGGTTTTTATGGATTTAGTTC
This sequence comes from Benincasa hispida, assembly GCF_009727055.1. NCBI lineage: Eukaryota > Viridiplantae > Streptophyta > Magnoliopsida > Cucurbitales > Cucurbitaceae > Benincasa > Benincasa hispida. The sequence continues at coordinate 401,474 of NW_024064833.1, read as the reverse complement.
ATGCAATTATTGCATGGCTTTTTTCTTTAAATTGGGCTTTTCAATTTAGTTGAAAAAGTTTTGCAATTTTGCCAAATTGTTTTTTAAAATTGGGCTGAAAAAAGGAAAACCCAAAAACCTACCCAAAGTCCATTTCTTATTTTCCATCTCTTTTCTCTCTCTCGGTTTTTTTCATCCACCAGGTCCCATAACTCGGTTCTGAGTCTAGAGGATAGTAGGTCTAGTGGTGGTCTGAAAGAGTTCGGGTCGAGATTCAGCGACGAAAACGATTTTCGGGAGCTTCAAAGGTTAGTTAATTACTATTTTTTTCCCCTTCAATTGCATGCATTTTTTCCTTTAAATTAAAAGCAATTAGAGTGTAAATAGATCCTAATTCCGCTGAGTATGTCTCGTGTTCCATCATGTGATATCAGAGCATGCTAGAATTACACTCAATTTCTTTTGGTTGGTGTTCTTTTTCCTTTCTATTCAAGTGTTGAATGAAATATGGACTAAAGTGGACTTATTATGATTTTGGCATTGTTTTTCTTTAAATTTCTTGTGGAAATTTGTAATTGCTCACATGTTTATGAGCATTGATGTGTGAAAAAGGGTCTATAAATTTGTTCGAGTCATTAGAGTTGAAATTAGGTTGTAATTTCTTGATTTCGGGAGAGAGGACAGCATCAAAGGTTGAAGAAAAATGCTTACAGAGTTGAATTTGGCCACCAAACCCAGAATTAAGCTCCCAGACCCGACCCGCCAGTCCGGATCCGACCCGATTCAGAGAAGACCCATGCGCGCCAGCTGTCGTTGAAGGTATTCGATCGGTTCCGTGACCCGACCCGATTTCTTCTGTCTGCTCCAGTCCAATCTGCCTGAAGCTGTCTCGCGTGCGCCGTTCGCCCGCAACCTGTTGATCCGACCCATCGCCTGCTCACGACCCGCGATTTTTGTTCGCCCACCCCGCCCCGCACTTCCGTTGACCGCACCAGTGGTCATTGACCAGCCGGTCCAGATGATCTGGACTAGTCCGTTTGACTTGGTTGAGCCGATTTGACCGGTTCAACTTGGTTTTTTGGAGTTTTTGGGCCGATTCGAGAGTTTTTTGGCCGGTTCAAGATGGTTCAAAGTGTTTGAAGTCGATTCCGGGAAGCTGGTTGCTGAATTTTGTAATAAATTAGTTATTTGTTTGTTTTTAATGCAAAAATCGGTCCACTTTAGTGTTGTTTACCTATTATGAATGTGATGTATAATGTTGTTTGATTATGTGTGTATATAGTATGGCATATAGTTTTAAAATCCCACCATAGGAAAAGCATGTGACATGCATTTGTTATATCTTATAAGTGTTATAAAATATATACTATGCATGCTTAGTTTTAATATAAGTGTTATATTAAAGCATGTTTGATTGAAGGAAACATGTTATAGATGAATGCTTTAGGGTTATGATTGTTATAATTTATTTTAGAATTCTAAAATCTATAACAAAGATAAGATGCATGCTCATTTAGGGTTAACCATCGAGCAATCCCAATTTTCATAGAAAATAGGTCGATATCTTGTAAACCCTAAGTTACAAGAAAACTCACCCGACAAGATCTTGGCAAAAAGTCTGATAAGATGACTAAGGTTGAAGATTTTTAAGTTGACGGTTCATGGAACACCTAGTACCTGGAGATTGAGCCAGCGTCTGAGTTAGGTTAAACCACTTTCATTAGCATGAATGAGCGGTGTGAGGTAATAAAATTTGTTTATCACCTAGACATCGTACGTTAAAAATCCAGTATAAAAGTTATACTCGGATGAATCACCTAGACTTAGGATATGCATAGTTAGCCAAAATGTATCGATAAGTATTTTAGCTCTAGCGTCCCTAAGAGTTCACACCGTGAGATTCATGCTTGGCTTTGGACCGCCCTGGGAGCGGACTCCATTCAGAGAGTATTTTCATGAGTCAATACCAAGGTGAATAGGGGAAGTTGTTCATAGTAGGTGGGAGAAGGAAGTGTGTCAACACATCCTACGGTCTCTTCCATTAGGTCGTATAGTGAGATTCCTATAATGCGCCTACATGTCTGCCCTGGAGCGACCTTACCAATCGGAGGGCTGTATTATAGGGTTTGAAACTCCGCGAACTCTAGAAATTGATAGGGTCTCTCAGGTTCGTTTTCATTCTTGTATTTCCAACTTCCGGAGCATAATGATTCTGATCTTTGAGGTCTGAAAATGGAGGGTCACACTTACGAGAATTACTAAGTGTTGGTAAATTCTTGATCAAAGTAGCGATAACTGAGTTACTATAGGAATAAGAGTTATTCTGGTGATAGTATCTAGTCAAGATAGTCTTGGTTCAACAGAGGAATAGTCGATCACCCCTCGGTGAAGGTTATTCTAAAACATTGAAATATCGTTACAAAATATAATAATGAAGGGTACATTATTAGATTTTTTGCTAAACTTGATTGGATTTAAAAGGTTAATGTTTTTTTACTAAAAACGATATGTTTTTCTTTTCAGCATGACTAGCTCTTTAGATCAACTCTTAGCTTTCGAGAAACTAAACGGCGATAATTACTCAACATGGAAAAACAATATGAATTCAACACTAGTAATAGATGACCTGAGATTTGTCTTAACTGAGGAATGTCCCCAGGCCCCTGCCTTAAAAGAAGCACAAGGTAAATATGATTTACTAGTTGCTGAAACATGTTTAGTGGAGTATGATACCTCAACCTGGATATTTGATTCAGGAGCCACTAATCATAGTCGCTTCTCTTTTCAGGAAACTAGTTCTTGGAAAAAGCTTGAAGAAGGCGAGATCACCCTCAAGGTTGGAACATGAGAGGTTGTCTCGGCCAAAGCAGTGGGAGACTTGAAGTTGTTTTTCAATGATAGATATATCATATTTAAAGATGTTTTGTATGCTCCTAAAATGAGATGGAATTTAATATCTATCGGTTGTATTATAGAACAAATGTATAAAATATCTTTTGAAGTTAATGAAGCGTTCATTTTCAGAAAAGGTATTCAAATTTGTTCTGCTATACTTGAAAACAACTTATATAAGACCAACTAAAGAAAAATTTGTCTTAAATATTGAAATGTTTAGAACAGTCGAAACTCAGAATANTGCTATACTTGAAAACAACTTATATAAGACCAACTAAAGAAAAATTTGTCTTAAATATTGAAATGTTTAGAACAGTCGAAACTCAGAATAAAAGACAAAAAGTTTCTTCTAATGCCTATCTATGGCATTTAAGACTTGGTCACATAAATCTCAATAGGATTGAGAGATTGGTTTAGAATGGACTCCTAAATCAGTTAGAAGACAATTCTTTACCTCCATGTGAGTCTTGTCTTGAGGAAAAAATGACTAAGAGATCTTTTACTGGAAATGGTCTCAGAGCCATAATACCCTTAGAGCTCATACATTCGGACCTCTGTGGACCGATGAATGTCAAAGCACGAGGTGGGTATGAATATTTCATCAGTTTTATTGATGATTATTCAATGTATGGTCATATTTACCTAATGCATCACAAGTCTGATTCTTTTGAAAAGTTCAAGGAATATAAGGCTGAGGTTGAGAACCAGTTAGGTAAAACAATTAAGACACCATCAGATCGAGGTGGGGAGTACATGGACTTAAGATTCTAGGACTATATGATAGAACACGGAATCAAGTCACAACTCTTTGCACCTAATATGCCTCAGCAAAACGGTGTATCTGAAAGAAGAAATGGAACCTTGTTGGACATGGTTTGCTCAATGATGAGCTTTGCTGAGTTACCTGATTCCTTTTGGGACATGGATTAGAGACTGCTGTCTATATTTTGAATAACGTTCCCTTTAAAACTGTTTCAGAAACACCTTATGAGCTATGGAAAGGGCGTAAAGGTAGTTTACGTCACTTTAGGATTTGGGGATTCCCGACACACGTGTTGGTGCAAAATCCTAAAAAGTTAGAACGTCATTCAAAACTATGCCTATTTGTAGGCTATCCAAAAGAAACAAAAGGTGGTCTACTTTACGATCCTCAAAAGAATAAGATATTTGTATCGACAAATGCCACATTCTTAGAGGAAGACCACATAAGAAGTCATCAACCTCGCAGTAGATTAGTATTGAATGAAATTTCCAAAAAATATTATAGAAAGAGCTAGTTCATCTACTAAAGTAGTAGATAAAACTAGTACATCTGGTCAGTCACATCCTTCTCAAGAGTTGAGAATGCATCGACGTAGTGGGAGGTTTGTTCATCAGCCTGACCGTTACTTGGGTTTAACAGAAACACAAGTTGTCATACCTGATGACAGCATAGAGGATCCATCTACCTATAAATAGGCAATAAAAGATGTGGACTGTGATTAGTGGGTCAAAGCCATGGACCTCGAAATGGTGTCTATGTACTTCAATTCTATCTGGGAACTTGTAGATCAACCAAATGATGTAAAACCAATTGGTTGTAAGTGGATCTACAAGAGAAAACGAGACCAAATCGGTAAAGTACAGACTTTTAAGGCTTGACTTGTGGCAAAGGGTTATACCCAGAGAGAGGGAGTGGACTATGAAGAAACTTTCTCTCTCGTTGCCATGCTTAAGTCGATTAGAATACTCTTATCCATTGCCACCTTTTATGACTATGAAATTTGGCAGATGGATGTCAAGACAACCTTTCTAAATGGCGATCTTGAGGAGAGTATCTATATGGCTCAACTAGAGGGGTTTATTGCACAAGGTCAAGAACAAAAGGTTTGTAAGCTTCAAAAATCGATTTATGGGTTGAAACAAGCTTCTAGATCTTAGAATATAATATTTGATACTGCGATCAAATCTTATGGCTTTGTACAGAATGTTGACGAGCCTTGTGTTTACAAGAAGATTGTCAATTCTACTATAGTGTTCTTAGTTTTATATGTTGACAATATTATACTCATTGGGAATGAAGTAGGTTACCTAACTGACATCAAGAAATAGCTAGCAATGTAGTTCCAAATGAAAGATTTAGGAAATGCATAATACGTTCTTGGGATTCAGATTATTCGGAACCGCAAGAACAGAACACTAGCCATGTCTCAAGCAACTTATATAGACAAAATGTTGTCTAGGTATAAGATGCAGAATTCCAAAAGAGATCTGTTACCTTACAAATATGGAATTCATTTTTCAAAGGATCAATGTCCTAAGACACCTCGAGAGGTTGAGGATATGAGATGCATTCCCTATGCTTCCGCAATAGGGAACCTGATGTATGCAATGTTATGTACTAGACCTGACATATGCTACGTGGTAGGGATAGTCAGTAGGTATGTCACACCCTACCTCAGACCACCCTCTTAGCCTAGGAAAGGGTGTGACTGTAGCAGTTATCAACCCTTTGGTTGATACTTACTGCCTAATAACTCTTGCGGAAATAATTCTAATACCAATGATCAAATTAAACAAACAACTGATTAAGTAGGTCCATTTTATTTTACAACAATGTAAAGTTTATACAACTCCAAGACTTAACTACAAAGTTTACAACAACAACTGTAAAACCTCTGGAAGGGTAACTATGGCACGTTGCAGACTTTAACCTTAGCAGCACCCTAGAACTCCTCACCTTTCGCTACCTGGGAAGAAAAAGAAAAACATTTGGAAAGCATGAGCTATAAAGCCCAGTGAGTGACCAGAAAACTGATTTTTATCAAAAGAACTACCCCACACTTGGGTACTTTTGCTCGGATACCTTCTCAACTGTGTCCTTCAGTATCGAGCTACTCAGATACCTTCTCAAATGTCCTTCGGTATAGAGTTTCAAGTAAAACTAGTCATACAATGACTTTCTTTAATAAAATTTAGAAAACATGTCTGTATCTGAAAGATCTTTCTTTAGCACATGGTTTCTTAAAAACTTTTAAATATTTTAGTCACTCACCTTGATCATTTAGGAACCTTTCTCTCTAGAAGTTCCTTTGTCACCTCGGGCTCCCTTTTGAACCATAAAATCCAGATTCAACTTATAGCTCAGATTACTTATAGTTCTAGGCTTTATCTCGAGATACTTCCTTATACAAATATTCTCTAAACTTTCTTACGAAGCTTACCTCAAAATATTAGCTCCTAAAATCTCGTGGTTTGGCCGGAAACATCAAAACATCAAGACTGGCCCAAGTTTATCCGACAGCCTGACCCTTTTATCTTCTTCTAAGTTTCCAGGCCGATCCCTTGAAATTTTTCTCAGCAGCCATACCCTGACAACTAGACTTCCAGAGCTTTTAGGTGGCTTTGGAATCACTCAAAACGCATGAGTAAATTGGGAGAACTCCTCGTCCCAAGTTGTTGCTGCTTTCCAGGCTTCACTATCTAATGCGTCCTCTTTGAAATTCTATGATCAACGCATGGATTTTGTCCTCAACGCAAGGTTTGCTCAACTCTCCCACTCTTTTTAATGTATTTTTGAATTGTGATCTGAAAATGAAGTCTTTTGGCCCTATTTATAGGCGTCCAAACCTTCTCCAAAGTCGACACCTCCTACTTGGTTGCATGTCCAAGTGTTTCCTCCTCACACCAACAATGCAATTCTTTGATCAACGCAATCTAAGTGTCCTTCTCACTTATGGACACTTAGATTGCGTTGATGGCTAATAGTAGGCCATCAACGCATAGTACATCACCAATGCATCCAACGCATACAACCTAGCTCATCGCATGGACTTTGTCCAACGTATCCATCGTGCAAGCCATCTCACTACCATCACAATCCAACTTAGCCATCGCAAGAGCCAGCCATCACCAACGCATAGGATGGCCGCTTATCCTCAATGTATGGCTCACTAGGTATCATCGCACGGCTTGCTTGGCATGGGCGCATTATGCTTGGCATAGGCACTGGCCACCGACGCATGGCCGTGCTGCATAGGCGCTGGCCACTCGATACATGGGCGTGCTGCATAGGTGATGGCCATCGCTCGCTTGCTCGACTACATGGGCGTGCTCGACACATTGGCCGCTCGACGCATGGCGCTCGATGCATAGGCTGGGTGCTTGGCGCATGGCATCGATGCATGGGCAGGGGCGCTTGGCATGGCCACTCGACGCATGGGTAGGGGCGCTCGGCATGGGCTGGGCGCTTTGGGCTGAGTCGCTCGATGCATGCCACCCTAAATGCATGTCTTGCCCGCATCCTTGCCTACCCTTGTACCATCCAACCTTCCAACACATCACTTTAACTTTCCTTTCTCCAGCCGCATGGATGCATACCATCCTTCTAATGCATCCATCGCATCCAACGTATCCATCATCCAATGCATCCAACGCATCCAACGCAAAATTTTATACTTTAGCCAAAATTTTCTAAGTTTTTTTCCCCAAAAGTTAAGCTTCCAAATTCCCCTTTTTCTTCTAATTTTCCACCCTTTTCTCTACCATTACCTAGTTTCCACATCAACCTACTCACCACACTGATCTCAGTAGGGAACATACTCAAGTAGAGAAATTAGGATTCGGGATTCACAAGGTATCAGTCTAATCCTGGATATGATCATTGGACTGCTGTTAAAAATATCCTCAAGTATCTTAGGAGAACAAGGAACTACATGCTCGTGTATGGTACTAAGGATTTGATCCTTACTGGATACACTGACACTGATTTTCAAACCGATAAAGATGCTAGAAACTCTACATATGGATCAGTGTTCACTCTCAACGGAGGAGCAGTAGTGTGGAGAAGTGTGAAGCAAAACTATATTGCAGACTCCACAATGGAAGCTGAATACGTACCTGCTTGTGAAGCAGCAAAGGAAGCAGTATGGTTGAGGAAATTCTTGGAAGATTTGGAAGTCGTTCCAAATATGCATCTACCTATCACCATATATTGTGATAATAGTGGTGCAGTTGCAAATTCAAGAGAACTAAGAATCCACAAGCGCGACAAGCATATTGAGCGCAAATACCATTTGATACGAGAGATTATACATCGTGGAGACGTTAAGTAACCCAGATATCTTCTGAGCAAAACATTGCAGATCCTTTTACAAAGGCCCTCATGGAAAAAGTGTTTGAAGGTCACCTATAGAGTCTAGGTCTACGAAGTTTGTAAACTAGGCCCAGTAGAACTTTTGGGTATATGCCCTAGTTTATTGTATTCATATGTTTATTGCACTCATATGTTTCTCACATAAATTCAACATTGTGATACTCCACTAGGAGTTTTAGTCCAAGTGGGAGTTTGTTGGATTTTATGTCCTAAAACTCGTAGTTTATAAACTAATAAACATATTTTGTTTTGTTTTTCGATAAAATTGTTATTGAAATTGTTATCTTGAATCCAATAAACTAAGGTCCTGGGCTATTTAATGTAGTTTGAACTTTATGTAGTGACATAAATTTGGATCAAGTTCAAATATATAGCCAAAATGGTCTATAGAATATGAATAAGGTTGGACGCCTTGTTCTGGGGACACTAAGGATGCGGCCCACTTTGTAATTAGTACAAACGATGTGATTCTGAATCATTCATATAGAGATATGTGAGTGGGGGCATCCTATGCAATGAGTTTGCATAAGACTGAACCATGAAATAGTCATTTTTTATGTTCTAAATGTCGTTTTATGTATAAAACTGACTATTTCGTTAATTGATGACCTAGGTAACTTAATCTTAATCTTGAGCTAACTATGAACTCCTGTTCACTCGAAATTATCCTTAGATCTGCATAGATGAGGGCAGCTCATTATCGCTGGCCCAATAAGCCTCCCATTTCAGGGGTAAGATCAAGTGGATAGCTGGGAACATAGGGTGCAAGACGAAATTCACTCCTACTCATTATAGGGAAAGTAGATAGGTTGTTCCCTTTAGTACTGAATCCAGGTCTTGAATAAGGGGGCACACCTTCTCCTTGGCTCGAGAGGGATTTAATTTATAGGTTGGACCTTAAACCAATTGTTCATTAGAGGATCAGTGGAACTTAAGGAACAAGACGTAGTCTTGAGGGTAAAACGGTTTTATGACCCAATCGAGATTACGAACAACTTGTGAAGGATTAGCTTACTGATCATGGTTATATCAAATGGACACAAATATATATATAATGAGGGGAGTGCAACTACGGGACTATAGTGGAATGACCCGTTAGTTAACGAATGTTGATTAACTCCATCTAAAGAGTTTAGTCCGCTAATCTCGGATCATTGGAGCCCATGATCTATAGGTCCATTAGGTTCCCTTACTAGCTCATATGGAATAAACTTAGAACAGTATGATAGAATGATTCGAATTGTTCAAATTAGGTGAAGAGAGAGAAACCAACAAGTATATGTGATATAGTGGTCGGGTTTTCAATTTAGAGATACAACTTTAATATTTAAATGTGATTTCAATATCAAGAATATGAATACGTTCATATTCGGAAGCTCGGAAATAATGGAAATGTTCAAACATGTAAAAAGTCAAAAAGTTGATTTTTGACTTTGAAAAGTCAAACTTTGACCGACCTTATATTCAAATGTGATTTGAATTTCGAGAAAATGAATGCAGGTTCATGCTCGGGAGGTCAAATTAATCAACACGGAAAAAATCATAAAAAATCAAAATGTTGACTTTTTGGTCAAAGTTCGACTTTGATCAAATGACTATTTTGCACTTTGACTAAAGTTAGTGTGAAAATCCAAATTTTTGTTGGATAATTCCACCAACAAAATAGTGGGCTAGGTGTTTGCTGCTATGCGTCTGAGGCCATGCGTCTGAATGATGATGCGTTAATCTTTGCATGCAATGACCACACATTCCTATCACAAGTTTTCTTACGTTTGCACCAAGTATAACACAAACGCAAGTTTCTCAGGTAATCCGAGGTCGAACACAGGGACTTGTCACTCAATAATGCTTGTGAAGTGATGCGTTTGAGGTGATGAATAAGAATAAAAATTAAGCGAAGAAGGTTTAAATTTTTTACACACTACTCCTACTCCTAACTAAACAGATTGAGCAATAGAAGACTTGCAATGAGAATAAGTAGAAACACAACAACCAATGACGCATAGTAATGTTTACTATATTAAATTGCTCGAGTAATCCCAGCTCGTTGTACTAACGTATCACACCTCTCGGTGGTCAGCTGCATAATTATATCTCTATAGTGCATGGTTGCGTCAAGCATAAGATTGTGCCTATCTCTAGGAACAATACGAACCTTGCTTAGTGCATTTCATCCCTTACCTTCTCTGGCAGTTGGACGTGGTTACTTAACTTATAGAAAAGTAATGCAGCATCCCATAGACAGGCGTTGCCACAACCTTTCACCAAGAAAAGAGGATTGACTCACTATACTCGCACAATGAACACCTCTCGGTGGGTTGCTACATGCATCCTATCTCTAGGCTACACGATTAAGCATGCAAATGACTTTGATAAATAAACGCTGAAGATAAACTATGATAAAGATAGAGATGATGAAGAAGACGAGAATGAAGGAATGAAGAGTTGTATTGATCACAAAATATCTTAATATCTCAAGCTAAAATGAAATACAATACAGAGATTAGAAAGGAGATGAAGGACTTTGCGTCAAGGCTGCCGGTGGTGCCATGATTGAATGGTGGAGATGTCTCTCTCGAGCTCTATCTCCAGCGAATGCTTCGATCGTCACTCGGTCTGGGTTATGGAGATGAAGAATTCTCACTGGAAATATCTTTCAGGCTCTCATCTGTGATCATAAACTTCTGCCTTGAGGCAGAAGATCGGATGTCTTAAAATGAAGGTCTCAAGGGCTATTTATAGAGTTTGGATGCCGACAACTGTAATGATGAAGGTATGGCTCACTACTGCTTTTGTCGCGGTATGGGCATTGTCACATTGCCTTATCTTGTTGATACTCCCAAGGTATGCGTCCGAGCTGAATTCCGCTAAAGTTATCAACATGTTCTACCCATCTTGCGATCTTCTATTATGGTTGTCAATTTGTGGCCGCATTCTCTATTTGTTCACCGCTTTCTCCATGCGTTAGACACATGTGTTTACCGCAACTTCCATGTGTTAGATGTATGTGATTTTCGTCCGCGTCCTCTTTGTTGTAGACTAGCTTTAGCACATGCGTTTGTCTGTGATTGTTAGCTTCAAACGCATGCGTTTGATTCCTAGGATAGCTACAAATATAGACATTTTGGCATGGAATAACGCATAATATTGGCCAGTGAGGATTTAGGTGTTAATCGACGCAAAACTCAAATTTTCACAAATTCTAAGTATTATGACTGCGTTTTCTACCTGTTAGCCCTCATAATTCTAAATAAAAGGCTTATAATAATAGGTATTTTTGCCAGTTATCACCCCTCCTCCAAACTTTGAATCATGCTTTTCCCCAATAATACGTTACACTTAAGAAATTCTTAACTCACCTTTCGGCGTTCCTTTACGATGACTAGCTTTTCAAAATATAATTAACTCGTACCTTTAACCATGGCTGCAATGCTCTCCTTTACTTTGGCTGCTTCTTCAAAGAGATCTTTTCTAAGTTGAAATTTGGCAAGCCCTTGCTCAAAAACTTTCTTCATTCTCTGCAATTTTGCGTTCAGCTCATGAGAATGCGTTCGTTCAAAACAAGTCAAGTTTATGCGTTTACTTGTTCAAATGCGGCGTTGAACCTAGTTACGCTTTTTGTTTTGGCTTACCCCCATGTGTGTCATGCGGGCATCCAACTTCGGTGGCATTCCATATTCAACTCAACACATGTCTTGCTTAATTTGGTTTGCGCCAGACAGAGAAGTTGCACTGATGCATCGATCCTGGCGATTTACCTTCGTTTTGACTTGCCCCCACGGGTGTCATGCGGACATCCAACTATGGGTAAATGCCTTTCACAACTTAGATCTTATCAACATGGATTTCCCCATTGTGTTTACAGTGGAGTTGTTATTTTCAAAAGTTTTTTTTTTTAGGAAATGACCACAATGTGAAGAACGCAATTCTTCAAGACCGCTGCCACCCCCCAAACTTAGAGGGTGGCAGCGTTCTCACTGCAAGCTGAAAATAAACTTAATAGGAATGTGATAAAAAATGTTTGAGCAAGAGTTTGCACACAATACAACTATAGACTTTCACAATTTGAAGAAACTATCAAAAGTATGGGGTGCCTTGCAATACTAGTTAGAGGACGCGGTGAATTATTTGTACCATTATAGATGCATTGCAAAGAACGACAGTCAGACAAGGAGAATTCCAAAAGGATAATGCATAAAAGATAACAAGAAAAGAACCTTAAGTAGAATAATGCATGCGACAATGCGTTGGAGTTCATGCGATTGAAGCCATGCATTTGAAGGATGTGGAAGATTCTTCCGTTGTAACTGCGCACCAAGGAGAGTTACTATTGCAACTATATGGAGCAAACACACCACAACCAAGGAAGCAACCGCATATCCAAAATAACAATAAATAAATATAATAAACTAAACTAAGAAAGCAATGCAAAATATAGAGTAGAAGACGTCCCTAGAGAAATTGGAGTGTTGTCACCGTAAGGAGTCTCCCATGCAGGAGATGGTTCTCAACTGCTTGGGTCAAGGGGGCTCGCCTTGACCATTGGAGCTTCCAGCAATTGTTGGACGCATGATGGTCGACATGCATCTAAGACTGTTTCTAGCTCATGCGATAGATAGCCTTTCTATCTCGGGGTCAATATTTGACTTTCGACACATCGCCTATACTTCAAATATTGTTTGCAGCTTGGTTGCACAATCTACAATACGCCTAAGATTGAAAGGGTGCCTACGAAAACACAAAAACTTCATAAAACATTAGTTGCCAAGTCCCTAGCAACGGTGCCAAAAACTTGTTGGAATACTTTAGGAACGCGTTTTGCTTTGTTTTATTTTTATCATTTAAGGACGGATGGGTTTGAACATGAAATCATGCGTTAGAAATAACTGATGCGTTTGCTCCCATGCGTCTGAGGCCATGCGTTTGAATGATGATGCGTTAATCTTAGGATGCAATGACCATACATTCCTATGACAAGTTTTCTTACGCTTGCGCCAAGTATAACACAAATGCAAGTTTCTCGGGTAATCCGAGGTCGAACACAAGGACTTTTCACTCAATAATGTTTGTGAAGTGATGCGTTTGAGGTGATGAATAAGAATAAAAATAAAGCGAAGAAGGTTTAAATTTTTTACACACTACTCCTACTTCTAACTAAACAGATTGAGCAATAGAAGACTTGCAATGAGAATAAGTAGAAACACAACAACCAATAATGCATAGTAATGTTTACCATCTTAAATGTCTCGAGTAATCCCAGCTCGTTGTACTAATGCATCACACCTCTCGGTGGTCAGCCACATGACTTTATCTCTATAGTGCATGGTTGTGTCAAGCATAAGATTGTGCCTATCTCTAGGAACAATATGAACCTTGCTTAGTGCATTCCATCCCTTACCTTCTTAGGCAGTTGGACACGGCTACTTAACTTATAGACAAGCAATGCAACATCCCATTGACAGGCATTGCCATAACCTTTCACCAAGAAAAGAGGATTGACTCACTATACTCGCATAATGCATACCTCTCGGTGGGTTGCTGCATGCGTCCTATCTCTAGGCTACACGATTAAGCATGCGATTGACTTTGATAAATAATGCTGAAGATAAACTATGATAAAGATAGAGATGATGAAGAAGACGACAATGAAGGAATGAAGATTTGTATTGATCACAAAATATCTTAATATCTCAAGCTAAAATGTAATACAATACAGAGATTAGAAGGGAGATGAAGGACTCTGCGTCAAGGCTGCCGATGGTGCCATGATTGAATGGTGGAGATGTCTCTCTCGAGCTCTATGTCCGGCGAATGCTCCGATCGTCACTCGGTCTGGGTTATGGAGATGAAGAATTCTCACTGGAAATATCTTTCAGGCTCTCATCTGTTGACTCAAAACTGATCTGCCTATGATATCATTATATAAGACTCTCAGAGTCTCAAGGGCATATTTCCATAAGATTGTTTGGAGCCGACTAGCTGTTAAGATGATAAGGTATGGCTCAACATGCAGGCTTGCTGCTCTTGCAGCGCGGTAATGGGGCCAAATTGTCACACTCCTTATTTATTGATACTCCCAAGTTATGCGTCCGAGCTGAATTCAGCTGAAGTTGTCATCGCGTTGTCTACCCATCTGCAATCTTTTATTATGGTTTTCAATTTATGGTTGCATTCTCTATTGTTCACTGCTTTCTCCATGTGTTAGATGCATGTGTTTATCGCACTTTCCATGCGTTAGATGCAATGTGATTTTCATTCGCTTCGTCTTTGCGGTAGACTGGCTTCAGCGCATAGCGTTTGTCTGTGATTGTTTAGCTTCAAACGCATGCGTTTGATTCCTACGATAGATTAGTCAAATATAGAACACTGAATAGTAATAACGCAAATATTATTGCAAAAGCAAAAATGCCAGTGAGGATTTAAGTGCTAATTGACGCAAAACTTAAATTTTCACAAATTCTAAGTATTATCACTGCGTTTGTCTACCTGTAACCCCTCATAATTCTAAATAATAGGGCTTAAATAACCTGGCATTTCTACCAGTTATCAAGCTTTGAATACCGACCTAAGCAAGGATAGAAGGAATTCATTGTTAAGTAATGTGCCTAAGTGGAAGCATATTTGGAGCATACAATCGATGGCAAAAATATAGGATAAGATTAAGCTTATATGCCTTAGTCGAAGATATGCAATGAGGACAAGGCATATAACTAAATATTGGAAAGGTGTGGATAATTTATATAGAAAAACAAGTTATTTATAACTGGCTTTATTAGATATTGTGGTTAAAAGAGAGGAAAGTTGCGTCAATTTATGAAATCTGGGCTAAGAAATACAAGAATTATAAATTGTCGTCAAATACACCACTAACACCATTGTGATGGTTTGAAATGAATATTTCAAGTTTTGTTTTGCAGGAAATCCAGTCGATCGTATTGCGTCTCATGGCTCAAGAGAAAAGATAATTGCACTCACAGATCCGCATTGCGCCCATCTTCAGAATGAAATAGACATCAACGCAAATGGACGGGTATTGCGACAATCGATCCAAAGCTGAACTTCAACCGCTTGCGGACACATGATCGAAAGATGCAAATGAGCAACGCAATCGCAGAGGATTTTGACACGTGTACAACTAACCGTTGTGCGTTTTTGACGGACTGATTACATAACAGAAGGAATACTTATTCCACCATTTTCAGAATTTCCATAATAATAAAGTGGGGACCACAAGTCAGAGAGTCAAAGCTTTCATCTATAAATACCCTCAAAGAATTCACTGAAAGATATACTTGATATGGGGGATAATTGATACGAGGCTATTGAGAGAGAGGCTGATCTGATTGCTGATCGGAGAAAATCTGGGAAGAAAAGAGACAAAGCCGAGAGGTGAGTCTCAGGGCAGAATCATTCCAAATCCCCACCGTGAAGCTCTGTACTTAGATCAACTCTATCGGTTGAGCAAGCCTGAGAGGGAAGCTCATCCTTTCATTCACTCCATCTATGCCGGCAAACAATCTCCCCATCCAGATCGGTGTCAAGACATTGGCACTCTTTTGTATCTGTTTCTAACTCTTATTCATCAATTGTATTTCATCTTCTTAGTCTAAATCATTCACAGCCATGTATCAGATGCTTGATTTTATAATTAATTTTCATGATCATTTTCATTTCCACATTTTTGTCTATTTCCATTCCTCCATTAATCGCTTTCTCCACTATGTTTTCTTAATCCATTGTTGATTAGTATGAATTAAACAAGTAACTTAATCTATGCTAAAGAAATAAAGATGTTTAGCTAAAGCATGCTAGACAACATCTTCACCTATAAGAGCAGAAGCGAAAATGCCATTCTGATCTGTCGAGAGAAGGTTAGAAAATTGCGTTAACTAAAGCAAGAAGTACTTCCAGAGATGGAAGCAACCTTGCGTTCACTACGTTCATCCCTGTTTCACCACAGAGATATGGGAAACACGGCCGATCACCGAGAGGTGTACGCCAAGGGAAAGCAGAACCGCTCTTATATCTTTAACGCAATTAAGGAACTTGAGATGTTTGTACTAATTACTATTTCTATTTCTGCTTCATACATAAAGCCTTGCCACCACATAACACGATTCTTTGTATATTCTTCACAGTAGTCTCAACCTCGGTATCTTGTATCATGTAACTAGTATCTTGTATCATCATAGCTTAGGTTTATTTTATCGCACTTTACTTTTATTGGAATTTACTTTATTATCACATTTTTATCGCTTATCTTTACTTTACTGCAAAATTTACTTTTCGCATGTACAACCCACACTTTTATTAAACTGAAAAACCCCTGGTCACATATATCACGAATGTAATGCAATTAACCTAAAACAATCCCTATGTTCGACCTCGGATTACACCAAGAAACTTGAGGTGGAATTATACTTGATTCCAACGCAAGGAAACTTGTGACAATGCATGGTATACTACAAGATTCTCGTAAATAACGTATATCTAGAAGTAGTATTGCATAAATAAAGTGTGTCTGAATAAGCACAACACAACATCCACGTTCCATTTCCATTCCAAGTCATTGAGTTTATGGTAACATGAGCTTGTATGATCCATCATTCATCACCATCCATATGCCTATTTAGAATCACCGCATCTTAAGCATTGTATTACATAAAAAGATAAATTTTATGCTTAGAAGTTTAAGGCATCATCGCATTTTATTTCAAACAAGTTTATGCGTATGCCTAAGATAGAAACATTCAATCAAATTTATCTCACCAAGTTTATGGGCTCATGTAGCATAAATGTACCCATTGAATATCTAGCACTGCGCCATCCAGAACAACTTCTTCAGCAACACATATAATCCTGGTTGGAGGAACCATCCTAACTTCGGTTGGGGAGGGAATCCTAACCAAGGAGGGCCAAGCAACCATCAGGGTGGTAATTTAGGGAATCATAATTCTACTCAAGGGCAGCAAAGGCAATCGCATAATCAACAACTCTCATCTTCAAACACCTCTGGAAGGTCATTAGAGGCCCTGCTCAAACAGTACATAGATAAAAATGACGTAGTGATGCAGGCGTAGGCGTCTTCAATTCAAAATTTAGAGATTCAAGTGGGGCAGCTGGCTTCTAAACTTAGAAATAGAGCACCTGAAACATTGCCGAGCAACTCTGAAGCCCCTGGATCTCATGGAAAGGAGCAATGTCCCTGAGGACATTGGGCAGGCAAGCTGGACTGCCTGCAGAGGTGTGGATTGCGCTCATTCAAAGAAAGACATCTTCCAGTCCATATCTCACACTATGTTTAAATGCTTTCTTTAATTTCTGTCTTTATGGATTTCTGAACTTTGTCTTTTACTACTTCATTTAATTTGTTTCATGACTTTATGCATTTATTATTGATTTAACTCTCTTGCATTTATTTCTGTGTTTTCTTTAATTCCTTTAACTTTTCTGTATTTAATGCGTTATTCGTTAACCTGGTGAATGATTGAGTAATGAGAAGAAAATGATTACCGCAAGTCATAGCAACTTGCGTTAATGAAAAAAATATATAATAAAATAAAACACATTAAGTATGCATGGCGATAATGGACGCATCTTGAACCAACAAGATACACTTTGCATTCACCCAACCCTAATGCATTGCACTGAGGGGTCTGTTGAGCGCGTGTGTGTCCTTTGCCCCTCCTTAGTGAAAATGCACTATGTTGAGGTAGTGTTGCACTGGTAGCAATACTGTGCGCCCGATCCTCCAAAAATGCATTTAGTTAAGGGGTGTGTTGAGGGGATGCATGCGTTTGTTGCCCGTCCTCTGAAAAGATGCATTTGCGTTGGTGAACTCATTGCATTAAATTTTTACCTTGCGTCCATTCGAATAAAACATTAAAGATAATTCTTTTTGAAAAATTGAGAAGTCCAATCATTCTGTATTCTAAAGAAATGATGAGTCTCCAGACGAAAGGACGTTTACTCTGAAACCTCATAAATGAGGGGAGTTTAAATCTTTACCTTGCGTCCATTAGAATAAAACACGCAATGTTGGGTGTCCTTCTCCTACATAGCCAACACATGGGACCAAATTTTGCATGTCTCCTCATGCATCCACCTCAAATTCTTAAGGCTTAAGATTTCTTCCCAACAAACCACATGTTAGGATGACGTCCTCCATATGAGTTCATCATCCTTATGTGTCCATTCCACTTAATATGCGTTTACTAGGGTGATGACCAACACCCCTTCTCAATGCATACCACTAGCTCGAAAGTGTGGTAGAGTAATGGTTTAAAGAGAAACCTAAGAATTAGTCAAAGTGAGACTAAGAGGAATAGCAGATGTGGCATGACCTAGTAGGCAACCGGAGCTGGAACTCACAACGCTACCTGAAGATCTACCGAGGAAGGTAAGTGTGAATTTAAGTTATTCTCATTTAGTGTTAGTATTAGATAGAAAGTGTTTTATCCTGTATTAGTCTGGTTCAACTCTAGTTAAGATGGTAGGTGAGGTATTGTTTGGACAAACTAAGAAGTTAATATCAAGTATGCATTAGTGGAAGCATAGTATAGATAAGGTTATACAGAGGTTACAATAGTCGTTGTTGATTGGAACTTAAACCGGGAGTTAAGTTTGTTTGAACACTTAAAAACCGAAGTTAGTTTGAGGTCAATTTCGAGGACACAAGATTTTCTTCAGGGGCGAAGTAAATGTGGAAACCCCGAATTTCCATTATCCCTCACTTAAGCGGTGGAATTAAGGACAACTAGGTGAAAGTTAAATCCCGATGGTTGAAGTGAAGGAAATTTCTAAGTGTTGAAATGGATTTTCCTGAGTAGCTTTGAGTTAAAGTATTATGATGATAAATTGACTAAGTGTTGGACAGGCATTGCTATGACATGTTGCCAATAAAGATCTTTGGAAGGATTATCTGAGCGCAAAGGAGAATTTGAAGTGGGGAGTGCACGAATGGCCTTTGGAGGTAGACCAACCACATTAGGCTCAATGGATGCAGGTTGGAAGGATTGCTGATGAATTGGTAAGCTGGTTTTGGCGCTGGAAGGAAGAAATTGTTTAAAGTGATGTGTTTGCGAAGGTCTGGATGGTCCACTGCGGTCAGGGGTCGGCGGTTTGTCTGCTAAAATGGCATAACTACGCACCCATTAGGACATATTGCCTTTGCGAAGGACAGACATTGTCAAGGCATCGCGGTGGAACTCATCGAGGCTTGGCCATATAGTTGATGTGCAGATAGAGTGCCCATGATCATAGAGACTCACTCCCATGACTTGCTGCTTCATAGCTCCGGAGTCCAACCTGAGAAAATGAGACCAGTAGGAGCTCACCTCCCATGTAATCAAACATTGCCCTCCAAAAAAAGAAACCACCACATGCTCTGGCAGTGCAGCCCATCCCACGATGACATTCTTTTCCGCGAGAAATGCCCACCTACTCACGAACCGTGGAGAGCCCAATCGCGTCGAGACTAGGATCACCCCGAGTGACTGCACGAAGGCTTTACCATGCACTCTGTCGATTGCCGATATGAGCTAACCAGTCGCCACTCCATACTGGTTGAGTGAGCCCATGCTGTGATGATTCATATGTAAGCTACCCGAAATGGTAGAAGCCTTCCTTAAACTATAGATCCAATAATGACACTTTAAGCCTACCACAGGTAATACGTAGTGCGACAAAGCTCGCTCCAGAGAATGTACTTGATCAAAATTGCCCAACTCTGTCAGAGTCCATCAAGCACATATTACTAAGAGATAGAGCATACCTAGAATTAGATGTCTATCCCGTCTATCTCCAATAGACATGGATAAAAGTCTATAAGTGTAGTGTCACCATGGACATTAGTGTGGCCAAGTGACTCTTCAATCGCAAAGCGATACCGTTGCACATTAGTTATGAAACATGATCCTGAGGGAAGTCTCATGTGTAGTTCGTAATTTGCCTAAGTCGGTAGTCCTCGTTGTCCACCTGGTCAAATTGATACACCTACACATACATCAGGCCATGCGACCTTAGCTATGGGTGGAGTCTGACGAATTTTGGTTATGACACATAGTGATGAGAACTGAATTTTGGAGTCGATAGGTCATATGACGCTAATGGGCTAGGTATGATGCAGGTGCGTGGTAGCGTCTGAGATGGCGAATAGTATTAAGGTGACTGCGATCTCGTACTTTACGTTTGTGAGTTTGGTCCTACTTGGCGATGTGTTTCTATATGATAGTTGATAGATTTCTAAAGGGTAAAACCAAGGAGTTAGCGAATGGAAGTTCAAGCTATGCCAATGTATAAAGTCTACTTAAGAATACAATTGGATCGAATCATAACTCGCTGTTTATAACCGAGTGTATCTGTAGGTGATGCATCATGAGAAGGTCTGGTTGGTCTGATTGTGCTCTTCCGCCTCTAGCATTGTGGTGTGAATCGGCATATTAAGTGGTAGGATTTGGACTGCATTAATCGCAAAGGGACTATGCATGCACTTCATAATAGTGAGTGTATGTCACAGGAAACTAATTAAGAAGATTGGGCTTGTTGGGGAAAGCAAATTATTAACTTAGAATATATCATGAGGGTGTATAGGAATGCCATGAGGAACACAGCAAATTGGAGTCCGCATGCTCATTGGCTGATGTTGAGAGGCAAAGGTAACACCCGAACATGTTGTTACTCGTAGAGATTTGGTTCGTGTAAGATGAAGACAGGTCAAGCAGGATGTTAGAAAGAAGATCTGGAGATTGCAATATCGAGAATAATAGGAAAACACATTGCCGATGAGGAGAGGTGTCTAATGACCTTAATGAGGGAGTGCCTCTTAATGAGGACAGGTTTAGTACTTAAATCACCTAGAGGATTTAAATCAGTGACTTTGAAAATGAGGAATTAATATTTCAAATCATGTGTCCAATATAAGGACATAAAGTAAGTAGTGTGATTTGCGAGGAGTGTGGCTCAGACATTTAAATGGTAAGAACCACAGCATTAAATCTTGTTATAATCTACATCACTTATATAGGAACCTTATTGTCTGCGTATAGGTGACCCAAGGGACCAGAGGGGAAGAATGTCTGTGTCAGACCATGAAACGTGTCAAAAAGTGGAGCAAATCAAATTAGGGCAAGATAATATTTCTCGCGTAAATGAATCTGTAAGTTTGAATGAAATGTTACTGTGGAAATATCGAGTCGATTCTCCAACAGCCAACTGCAAAGCCTAAACAGAGTCTAGGTTTTATGTGGGTCTTGGGAACGCCGGAGAATACCTGGAAATTGCTGAATGTAGATAGGAAAAATGCTCCATATATCAATCAGAGTGCGAAGAAGTGAGGAGTATAGAAATACGATGAGGTCGAGCTGTTGCCGTCCAAATTTGAGCGTGGGGCCAAGTCTTCGATGATTTTTGAGATTCCGGACCCAAACCACAAGAATTTATGAGCTAATAGATTTTGCGGTAACAGAGCATCTCTCTGAGGTACAGTTTTTAGAAGAAATATTTGTATAGAGGAAAGGTAACTTCATTGCGAGATAGAATGCCTAGAAACTGAAATGATTAGTTGAGCTTTTACAAGTTAGTTCTTCTGGAATTTAGGGTTCAAAGAGGAGCACCGAGAGAGAACCGAAGGAACTTTCTAGACGAGAAAAAAAAATTTCCTGAAACATAATGCCAAGGTGAGTGGTATTTATTACCTTTAAGTCTTAACAGATATATATCTTCTTTAGGTCACTATGTATGAGGTGCTAGTTTTGACTATGGTATCTAGCGTGAGAATGAGATTATGTATCTTTGGAATAGAAAGAGAGCATCAGGTTAGAGTGTTCCAAATAAATAGCCACCCTTACGTACCTGGTCCTGCTTTTTTGACCCGTAAGCAAAACTTCACTCCTCACGGGATGGTCAGTGGACATATTTTTGCTTGCTCTGGTTGCTTCGGTGGGGCGGCATGATACTTCGGGGTTTGATGCCAGTTGATCAGATCCAGGTGAAAGCTCCAAAAAATAGATACGGGTCGCTTTAGGTTTTGCCCAATAGATTTTTCCCGTTGGATTGGCTACTTCTGCAGGCGGGATCTCTATTGGCCTGAAATAGCGAGTCACACTTACAGGAGCATTGTTAAGTAAAATAATGATCTCTTGACTCAAAATCACTGATGGCTATCGTTTAAGAAGCAGTTGTTTTGGTATGATGACTGGTTGAAGGAACTTCTGAATTCAGAGAGGGATAATTGACCACCATGCGGTGCTTTTGGTCCTAACCTTTGAAGCATCAATTGCGAAACTAGGTGCACACAGGTTCATATTAGTTTTTCCTAAAAAACATTACTTCGGATGTTGTTTGTTTTACCCAACGGGTATGTTGCTTAAAACCCTAACGTAGGTCATATGTTTTTCTTTTCAGCAACTCGTTAGTAATTTCCAGTTTAGTGTTTTTAATATGGACCTGAAATACTACAGTGGAAAGAATCGTGATAAAAACGTATTGCATGGCAAACGACCTCGAATTTGTCAATGGTTGAGGATTTCCCTCAAGTCCCGATGCTTTAAGCACCACAAAGTGTTTGCGATGCATATCGAGTGTGGAATGAACGGCTAATTCAATGGCACTTCACCATTTTGGCTAACAAATACCTGATGTTTTGGCCAAAAAAGGGTTGAGAACATGGTCATTACAGCGCACAGAATCATGGACTCGTTTGCAAGATATGTTATAGGAATGCCAATACTTATTAATCGAGCACCAAGGGATGGATGACGAAACCAGTAGTGTCAATCTGTTCTGATACTATCCCACTACTCTCCAAACAGAGGAGGAAAGACAGTAAAATTGCATTATTGGTCTTGGAGACGTGTTTGTAAGAGATGATGATTCTGCCTCGGATCTAAGATTTGGGTTTACCCAACAATGATATATTCGCTTCCACTAAACTAAGGATTCAGTTCACTGGCAAAACATTGCCACAGGGAGAGAATGACCCTACGAGTTGGCACTAGTGAGAGTTGTTCGCTGTTGTGTATCAGGCTGAAGTTATTTTGACAATAAAGTTTCTGTTACTGGGATCAATCGTTTTCGTAGTTTTATATTAAGAGGAACTTCAATCTGCGATTTTCTTGTCTTCATTGAATGAGGCTTACAACCGTCTTCTTTTATTGAAAAAAGTGTTTATTCAAGAATGAACGGAGATTGGGTTTTATTGTTGCAAGTGGAAAGTAACTTATATGTAACAAGGTGCGTTGGTTTATTAAAGCCGTTGTTTAACATTGAAATGTTCAAGTAACGACAACCGAACAACTACAAGACCAAAGGTTTCTCCTAAGTGAAAACACCCATCTGTTGCATCTAAGGTTTGTCACATTCAACCTTAATAGGATCGAGAATTGGTGAAAAGTGGACATTTCTACAAGAGTTTAGGAAGAAACTCCTTGCCAGGTATGTCGAAATCCATGCCCCGAAGGCAAGATTACCAAATGACCTTTTACTGAAAATGGTTATAGAGCCAAGAAAACCTTGAACTTATAGCAGTTCAGACTCTGTTCCGTTCGCAATGATTGTTGAGCTCGGGTGGGCTATGATATTTCATCTCTTTCATAGATGATTATTCAAGGTTCGGGTATCTTACCTAATTACGGAAGTTGTGAAACGCTCTGATAAGTTCAAGAAAGTCAACGAGACTTGAAGTTTAAAACTGTTAGGTAAAAGATAAAAACGACTACCGATTTGAGTGCGTTGGTGAAAGTATATGGTCCTTCAATTCTAGATACTATATGACTAGAGAATGCGGATTTGCTCCCCAACACTCGAACCTCTGGTACAACCTCAGGCCAGAATGGTTGTATCAGACAGGAGAAACAGAACCTGGCGGATATGGTTCGGTCTTGATGAGTTATTGCTCATGCTTCCTAGACTCGTTTTAAGGGTTGTAGTGCACGAACTGTATGTTATATCCCTGAACAATATTTCCTCGTAAAAGTTTTCTGAGAACACCTGTTTTAGAGTTGTAGAAGACCTGTAAAGGTATTTTACGCCACTCTCAAAATTTGGGGGTTGTCCGGCACATGTGCTCATGACTAACGCTAAGAATGAAACCGCATTTGAAGGTTTCCTTTTGGTAGGCTACCCCAAGGAAATAAGGAGGTAGATACTTCTATGATCCGAGTAAGAACAAGTGCTTTGTTTCTACTAAAGCTATTCTTGGAAGAACCAACAGAGGGATCATAAGCCCCTAGAGTAATCTCGTTTACTGTGAGATCTCTATGAGACTGAGACTGCTGAGGGTTACAACAAGAGTTGTTGAATAGGCTCGACAGGTCAACGAGAGTTGTCAGGTCCAGATAATCATCTAGTCAACCAGCTCAAGGAGTGAGATTGGCCTCGATGTAGTGGTAAAGGGTTATAAACCCCGGAATCGCTACATAGGTTTGACTGAATGCCCAAACATCAATTTTTCGAATGAAATGGGGTCGAGGCGTCCAGTTGTCTTTAACGAAAGCCAAATGGAAGATTTGAAACAAAGATGGATGGGCTTTAAGACCTGAACAGGAATTGGAGTCTATGTACTTCAAATAACATCTGGAGCTTGTTGATCCATTGATTGGGGTAGACCTATTGGGTATATAATGGATCTGACCAAGCCGAAAGAGAGGTGTAGATGCGAAGGTGCAAACCTTTAAAGGCTCGATCTCGTGGCAAAGAGTTATACACCCAGGTTTGAGGAGTTGACTATGAGGAAGCTTTCTCTCACCCGTTGTCACTTAAGTTATCAGCAATTCTCCTAGTCCATATCGCATATTTTATGATTATGAAATGTGGAAACTGGACGTCAAGACTGCCTTTCTAGATGATATCTTGAGGAGACCATCAATATGAATCAATCTGCTAGAGGGGTTCAACAGTTCCAATCAAGAGCAAAACGTTGGCAAGCCTTAATAGGTCCTGGGTGAAACAAGCATCTAGATCATGGAACATCGTATTTGACACTGCAGTCAAGTCATTTGGCTTTCATCAGACATGATGGAGCCTTGTGTTTACAAGAGGATCATCAATCGGCGTCAGTAACTTTCCTGGTACTATATGTCATGATACCTACTCACTGGGAATGATGTAGGGTATCTGACTGACATAAGAAACTGAGCTACTGCCCCAATTCATAATGATAAGATTTGGGTGAGGCCATAGTACGTTCTAGGATCAAGATTGTTCGGGGAATCGTAAGAACAAAATGGTTAACCCTGTCTCAGGGCACGTACAATTTGATCAAACTGTTGATCAAGGTCCAGAATGCAGGATCCAGAGGGGTTTGTTACTTATGCATGGAATGCATTTTGTCTAGAGGATCAATGTTCCTAAGACAGCCTTAAGAAGTCTAGGAAATGAATGGATTCACTATGCTTCAGCTGTCAGGAAAAAAGCTAAGTATCAATGGTGTACTAGACACCCCAACAATTTGTAGTAGGAGCATACAATCTGTCAGTCAGGTTATTCAGTCCAATCGAGGTGCTTTATCACCTGAACGATCTGTCAAGACGATCCTCATGTATCTTTGGGAGAATGAGGAACTACATGCTTGTGTTATGGAGATAAGGATTGATCCTTATCAGATAATATAAACTCTGCACTTTCAGATGCGATAGAGAATGCCGCAAATCGACATCGGGGTCAATTTGCACTCTGAATGGAGGGTTGTAGTATGAGCGGACCGATCAAGAAATGATGCATGCGGAATTCCATTATGGAAGACGAATCATAGTGATGCGTGGGTTAATGCATGAAATAATGGTGTAGAATACGATGGTGGAATGATGCGTTGCTGCCATCAAGTTTTTCAGCAAGATCCAAGTATAAACCCTACTAAGTTGCCCTGGTAGCCTAGGGTCGACAGAGGGACCTAAGGAAACAGTATGCGACTGGTAATTTTCGAATTACTTTGGCGGTAACAAATAAAATGTGTTGGTTGTATGTTGTTAAGGTATAAAGTCTATTGCGGCGGATTTAAGAAAA